>NW_019396118.1:0-150805 GCF_000591075.1 Eurytemora carolleeae | reverse complement strand
AGACCCTTTAAGGCATTGCAGTTGTTAACATTGAGCTTACAGACCCTTTAAGGCATTGCAGTTGTTAACATTGAGCTTACAGACCCTTTAAGGCATTGCAGTTGTTAACATTGAGCTTAGAGACCCTTTAAGGCATTGCAGTTGTTAACATTGAGCTTACAGACCCTTTAAGGCATTGCAGTTGTTAACATTGAGCTTACAGTCCCTTTAAGGCTTTGCAGTTGTTAACATTGATCTTACAGACCCTTTAAGGCATTGCAGTTGTTAACATTGAGCTTACAGTCCCTTTAAGGCATTGCAGTTGTTAACATTGAGCTTACAGACCCTTTAAGGCATTGCAGCTGTTAACATTGAGCTTACAGACCCTTTAAGGCATTTCAGTTGTTAACATTGAGCTTACAGACCCTTTAAAGCATTGCAGTTGTTGATATTGAGCTTACAGACCCTTTAATGTATTGCAGTTGTTAACATTGAGCTTACAGACCCTTTAAGGCATTTCAGTTGTTAACATTGAGCTTACAGACCCATTAAGGCATTGCAGTTGTTAACATTGAGCTTACAGACCCTTTCAGTCTTCACCGGACTTAGTCAATCGTGAAATTATGGAAAGTTGGGATTTTTCATTTAAAAATGGTCGGAAGTAGAGCATATCTATTTCGCATCTGGATTCTATGGAACACATACATAAATGAATATTGTAATTTTTAAACTAGCTGAAGTGCTGGCGTTACCCGTGAAATTTCAAAAACAACTGAAATTTTTTTAAGCCTCCCCTGGATTACCAATAGGTCTCTCAACAAATTTCAGCCAACTTGTTCCAGCCGTTTGGCCAGAGCTATGGCTAACAAATAACAAAATATATATATTTCATACCCTTTTAGAAAATTTCATATTGTTATATTCGAAAGGAATTGTGTTAGCAACTATCTAGTCAGTAACTATCTAAAAACAATCGTTTTTATTTTTTTTCTAAAAACTATCGTATAAATTTGTTTCATCTTTATTTTCAAGAATCTTATTAATTAAAAAATAAAAAGGAATTAAATTTTTCAATACGTATAAAAATATTCTTAATTTCTCCTCAGTACATTTTATGCATGGTTTTTAGAGCAATAATAGTTTAAATTTTGGGGTTTCAACATTCAATTAAGGTTCGTTAAATATTTAGCTCTAGAATACTAATTATTCTGGCCAATCTTAACTTCCTGCATAAATTTATAATATATTCTTTGTCTCTTCTCCCCCCCCCCCCATCCTCTTACTCAATAAATGAATGAAGATTTTTTTCTCAACTTTTTATCCTTTGAAAAATCTGGTTAATTGGTTATCAGGGTTTATAATTTAAAAACTGAATTATTTTCAATTGTGATTCTCCACAAACGTGACTTGCGCATTTATCTGACAGGGAAACATATAGGACTTAACCGAATTTAACATTTTAAACTAGAAAAAGAAACGGCGAATAGCTTCTATATTATTGATTATAATCGTGCTTTGCCATCTTTGTATGGAGGGTCACTTGAAATAGCGCTTACAGTCCCTTTAACATTAGTTAAACTGAAGAATGTAATGCAAGGAAGGTTAACTGCAGTTGTGTATACTCTGCGTACATATTGAAACCAGTTCTCTCTGGGCGGAATTTGTAAAGTTTAGAATCCGAGGAGGTTAAAAGCATTGAATTTTAATCATTTTGATAATTCACATAATAGTTTCTTATGACCAGAATATTTCATTGATTATTTATATGAAAGATGGATCCCATTTTAGGTTTCGACATCCGTCTTATGTTTACATTACCGCCCAGTGACAGTACACTGCAGTACAAAAGATGCGTACACCTCTGAAATAACTTTCCTTGCATTAAATCCTAGGTTAAACTGAAGTATTGGAGGGGACATCAACATTTGGCAGCGTGTAACATTTGAACTAATAAATATCAATTTGTTTTGGTTAAACTGAAGTATTGGAGGGGACATCAACATTTGGCAGCGTGTAACATTTGAACTAATAAATATCAATTTGTTTTGGTTAAACTGAAGTATTGGAGGGGACATCAACATTTGGCAGCGTGTAACATTTGAACTAATAAACATTAAATCCTTGGTTAAACTGAAGTATTGGAGGGGACATTAACATTTGGCAGCGTGTAACATTTGAACTAATAAATATCAATTTGTTTTGTCTTGAACAAATCTCATATTGCAATTTACAAACGAGATACAAATCCGCGGCTCAAATTCTTTAAATTCGGCCTCAATTGTCCCATTACTAGATTTACAAGTTTAAAGGGAGAGACCGGCTGGGTATTATATTTGAATTAAGAGTGCAGTATAGTAGAGAAATATTTTAGATTCATTTTATACAAATATGTTAGAAGTTTGACTGTGAATAATTTCAAAGCAATATTTTTCTCTATGATAGGCACTCTCGGATTATAGCCGGTCTCTCCCTTTAAGATTCAACAGTTTTTCTCTCGATATAACTGGGCACTTTATTTCTCAATGATCAACAATAAAGATCATAATATATTTAAAAGATGAGTCATTGTTTTCAATACTATTTGTTGTACTGTTTTGGGTGTCTCAATAAAATATATCATTTAAGTTTTTACATTTGTGAGAATTTTGTGAAAAGTTATACAGACCTTAAAAGAACTTTCTTTTTATTTAAAAAAAGTAAAAATTTAGATGTGACTATAGCTAGCTAAAAATTGATTTTTAAGTTTTTTTTCATTGAACATATTCGTAAAATATCTATGAAAAAAGAATTTCTAAAATTATTATTCCCGCTTAGTTTTTTGGACACCTTGTGCAGTGTAAACAAATTTCTCACAATTTCTCACACCTAATTCAGAAGAAAAACCGATTTGTTATGTAAATTGAACAGAAGATAAAGAACAATTTAAAATGTAGTTCTGAGAAAATACATTAGAAATAAAGGATTACATCATTTAGCACTTCAAAAACAAAAAACATATTTCTTAACTTTTGACAACATTTTCCTGCACAATATGTTGCTATTTCCAATAAAAAAAAGAATAAATTCAATATTATTGATTCTCACACTGTAAACCGAGCAAATAGTATTTAATAAAAACTTCAACAAATCAAAATTATAAAATTAATAAATGTTGAGATCCCCAATTTATGATTATTATCTGTTCTTACAAGTATGAAGTAAGTGTTAAATTGACCAATTATGTCTAACAAATTCTTTAATTTCTTTCAGCTATGATTGTCTGTTATTATTAGGGTTTGAAGATCGATAAGAAATGTATGTGTAGGCATGCATTTAATCGAAGAAAAAAGAGCCGGCTAATGTGGAGGAAAAAATAATTTGTTTTTAATATAATTACATATAGGTTTCCAACGCCTGCAAGTGGATTTTCGATTGGAAACTCAATTATAAACCCTATAATAATCTTTATTAGAAACCCTGTCATAAACCCTATTATAAACCCTATAATAAACCTTATTATAAACCCTATAATAAACCTTATTATAAACCCTATAATAAACCTTATTATAAACCCTATAATAAACTTTATTATAAACCCTATAATAAACCTTATTATATACCCTATAATAAACCTAATTATAAACCCTAAAATAAACCTTATCATAAACCCTATTATAAACCCTATTATAAACCCTGATACAAGGCCTATTTCTAACATAGAGTGTTGAAAGACTGGGTTTTTGGGATCCCGGCCCATATCCAGAGTAAAAGTCGAAAATAAAAAAACTATAACCAACATTTTATTAAACATGACGAGGACAACAATTCCCAATTCTAAACTTTTTTCAAATTAAAATTATAATAGGAGTTCTTTTTATCTTGACCGTTTTCAAGACAATGTCAGGTTTTCCATTTTCAAACATATTCTGAATTTGAAACATTTTCGAGACAAACCCCACTTTCCCGTTTTTGAGTATAAATCCACAATTCAAAACAAAATTCACTTTCATAACTTACAAAGTGAGTAAATGCTTAAAAATTGACATTGATATGAATTCCGGTAATTTTCTTAAAACCAGGATATGTTCCGAAAACGCGACTGAGCTATAAAATCCGGTAATTGTTTCAAAATAGGAATATGTTTGAAAATGAAATCAAGAATCATCAATAACTAATTCTCACACCTTATTATTAGTTTAAAATGGACGTTTATTGTTTCAATATATAGTTTTAGCCATTTTTTTTTATAGATATATGGTGTAATTTTGTTCTAACTAGTATTGGATATATTCTCTTAAAAAAGATAACTTTGCAGATTTGGCCCATTTCTATGCACTCAGTGTTAGAAATGGGTCAAGTGTTAGTTTTGGAACTAATATCCCAGTGTTAGAAATGGGCCAAGTGTTAGTTTTGGAACTTATATCCCCTGTCACATAAACCCTATCATAAACTCTATCATAAACCCTCTTATAAACTCTGTTATAAACACTATTATAAACTCTATTATAAACTCTATTATAAACCCTATTATAAATCCTAAATATAGATAAACATTATGAATACGACAAAATGTGCGAACTTTTAATATTTGAATAATTTGTCGAGTAGAACTGAGTTGAGCCAACAACGGTCTAATTTTTACAGATTTTATTAGTTTCTCAGACCACGGGGTTGAAAGGGTATTCATGCATCAAACCTTTTCTTGGCTTGGGATAGATTTGATTCAGAACCAGTGACCGAGTGGTTAAGAAAACTTACAACAACTAAAAATGGTCGCGGTCTATTCTGGAATATTCCAGATTTAAATAAAATAACTAAATTTTTGAATATTAACACTGCACTGAATCAAATTTGTGATTTTAACAATAGAAAAAATTTCCAAATAGATTCTAATACATTAGATGGCAACGTAGATATTATTATTAAACACAAAATTTGTCACATTTCAGTAAAGTAGATTTTCCTAAAAATGTTGTTTACATGTTACAAAGGACTGTAATTTTAATTTTAAGTTCTCCCTATAGAAGCTGAAGCCTAATTCACAACGGTACCCTTAAAACCATTATCTGATCAATAATGTGGAAGATATCGTCACATTTTAACGTGAAAATTGTAGAATTCGGATTAATTTTCCATTGCTCTTGCAGCAGAAATGCGCAAGTCTATTTTTGTTTTAAGGGTACCATAGTAAATGAAACATTCTAGTTTATTCATTAAATATCAATTGGACTTAGGTCTTTAGTCCCTGTAAAGGACTTATTAGAGTGTAAAGGGATTAAAATATGTTTTACTATGAGATTATTTCAGACACCCTGTTTGCATATATTGGAAACATCTGATTGAATCAAGAATATTCAGAATTGAAATCTTATCATGAATATATTGATATATATATATATATATTCATGCATGATATGAAATAGAAAATTCAGGCTTCAATCATGTTCATTGCATTGTACTGTTATCGCCATTTTAATTTGATTCTTTAGCTGTCAGAAAACTATATCATATACTATAGCTGTCCGATAACAGATATATTCTTATAGCTGTCATAAAACAGTCATATACTGTCATATACAGTCATAGCTGTCAGATAACAAATATATTCTTATAGCTGTCAGATAACAGACCCCTTTAGTTAAGCTCTATTATATGCTGTCAGATAACAAGTATATTCTTAGAGCTGTCAGATAACAGAACCCCTTAGTTAAACTCTATTATATGCTGTCAGATAACAGGTATATTCTTAGAGCTGTCAGATAACAGAACCCCTTAGTTAAGCTCTATTATATGCTGTCAGATAACAAGTATATTCTTAGAGCTGTCAGATAACAGAACCCCTTAGTTAAACTCTATTATATGCTGTCAGATAACAAGTATATTCTTAGAGCTGTCAGAAAAAAGAACCCCCTAGTTAAACTCTATTATATCCTGTCAGATATCAGGTATATTATTAGAGCTGTCAGATAACAGAACCCCTTAGTTAAACTCTATTATATGCTGTCAGATAACAGGTATATTCTTAGAGCTGTCAGATAACAGAACCCCTTAGTTAAACTCTATTATATGCTGTCAGATAACAGAATGCCTTAGTTAAACTCTATTATATGCTGTCAGATAACAGAATGCCTTAGTTAAGCTCTATTACATGCTGTCAGATAAAAGAACCCCTTTGTTAAACTCTATTATATAAACAGATTACTGGGAACCCAGTGATATCTCTAATTAACTTTAATTGTGGTTTCTACAGTGCAGGCCAACATATAAGAACTATCAAAACTGAACATTTTAAAACCTAAATAACCGAAAATATCTTCCACATTATTGAACAGGGAAAGGTTCAAGGGTACTGTTTTTAATCGGGAAATGCCATGTTTGCTTGGAAGTTCACTTGAAAATACGATAACAGTCCAATTTAATGACGAGCCTAAAGTTTTCAATACTGAGTCCGAATTTAAATCTCAAATCCGCCAAAAACTGTTTTCAATTGAGCGCCGGCTTAAATCTTAAAACATTGAATACAATTTTTAGTGAAACCAACCATATTTGAGCCGCGTCTCAAATTTAAGCCACAGCTCAAATTCTTTAAATTCGGCCTCCGGATTCTAAAAGTTAATTCAGATTGGTTCTCGTAAAGAAAAACTTAACTTTACATTTTCAACAAGAGTAAATGAGTTTAATAAATAAGATAAATATTTCTTCCTCTTTAAACTTATAAAGGCTAATCCTCAGTGAGTACTATGATACGAATAGACCCATTAAACTATGGAATTTAGACGACTATTAAATCCAAGTTATGAAAATAAAGTAGTCCTGAAGACATAGATTTTCGCAGTTGTGCAAAGTTAATAGGTCCTTAGTTGGCTGGGTAGTAAGTATAACTATAACTATAAAAGTATCTTCTATTAAAAACATCTAAAACACATATTGTCTTTCAATTGTATGGGTAACCACCCTGTAGCTAAAGTAAATATTGCACACAGATAATTGCCAGGCTTAATGCAAAATATATTTCAAGTTTAATATTTTGCTCTTCATACATCTTGATATCTCCGTGCGTAGGAATCTCCCGGGACGCGTGCGCGCATCTCCCCGTCTTCATCTTCTCAGTTCACTGTCAGCTATCACGGCTGACGCACACTGTGCACGCACAACGCGTTAAAATCTCTTTAAACTATTTTAAAATAAAATAGGAGTAGTGTGTTTGCTCTAACAGTGGATATTTATATATTTTTTTACAGTGAGTTTTGTGAACAAAAAGCACAATTGACAAATTTAGTGACAGTTTATTTTGAATAAAGGGTAAGATATTTTTTAGTTATTGTGCTTAATATGAAGGAATGAGTAAATGGAAAAGTAAAAAAATAGATTTAACCGAATTTCATTTTTAAATTTTATTTCTTACATTATAAAGAGTTGTTTAAAATGAATTAAAGGTTTAGCTTTTGGCTAATCCTTTGAAATTTTGGAAATCTCGAGACAACATGAAAACTTCTAATTGAACAGAGAGAGTTAGTTGTAGCCGGATTAAATAATATCTCAGACACCTGACTATTGTCAGACATACGGAGTCAAGCTTATTCTCTAATTGATTTTTTTTGTTTCTAAATATATAAATAAAGATTAAATGTTTTATTCTAAAAAGATTGGATAGATTTCACATGTAGGCCTTGTTGTCCCAGTGATTTATACTGATTATCTGTTTTGGTTTGAAAACATTCTGTTTAAATTCTTCCAAGAGATAATTGAATTTGATCTTATTTAGGAGTTTTAAATTAGCAATCAATTATACAGAAGTTCTGGTTTAAGATCAATATCAGTGTTTTACAAATCAAGCTAAATTAAATTGAACGTATGATTAAAATCTTATGTTTCCAATTATACCTCCTCTTTTTAAATAAATCTGTATAATAAAACAAGACATTCGTATATATATGTCTATATATATATGTGTTGCGTATAGCCGGCCAAACGGCTGGACCGAATGGGCTGAAATTTTTTTTGGACACTGATGGGTGGCCGGGGGGTGTTATGGGCTAAAAAAAAAATTCAATAATTTTTTTTTTCTAAATTTTTTATTTTTTATTCAAATGTTTTTTTTTCACGGGCAATAGCGGGCCCTTCAGCAAATAAAAAATAAATAGAAATAAAATAAATGAAAAATTAATGAAAAGAACAAAAATCTTTTGAATTTCCAATCAATTTGCTTTTAGAATACTTGTACATGAAATTCAACTGAAGGAGCTTAATTTATCCTAGCTTCAATTGATTAATAATAATAAAAATTGTTTTATTTTATAATATTTTTGTTATCAAAGGAACTGAGTCTTTGTAACAAACCCTGATTTTCAAATACCTATATTTTTTTCGGCCAGATGGTGTAATTCTTTGCTATTTCTAACTTAGATTCTTTTATCTAACAGAATTCATAGTTTGAAATATCTAATGTCAACGGCATGGGGTTGCAAAGATATAGCGATTATAAAATCATAGTTTGTGACAAAGACTCAATTCCTTTGAGATATGAAGATAGCAGACCAGATTTTAAAAAGCCCAGATGTGGAAGAATTATTGTCATACCCGTGTTTTATGATACAATATATAATAAAGACTGTACGGTTATTGCTGAGAATTTTGACATCAAAGGAATTGAGTCTTTCCCACAAACTCAAATTTTTTAAATCCCATATATATACTTTGCAACCTAATGGTGTAAACTTTTGATATTAGATTAAATCAAAACATATTTTGAAATATCTAAGATCTACAACATTGGGTTGCAATCCAAAGATGTAGAGATTAAAAAATCTGAATTTTTTGGGACCAAACTAAGTTCCTTAAAATGATTTGTCACAGCAACTAAATCAGCGCAAACACGTTAATGCCGAAAATGTATTTGTTTACAAAACAAATAATAGCTTTGTATTCTTTAAAGAATGTCGCAAACAAACAATGACCAAATGTAATGTAATACTTAAAGGGAGTGACCGGCTATGTAAGGTAATTGAACTGAGTATGCAGTGTTGTCGAAATCTTCTTTAGGATTCATTTGAGACATATTTCACTTTTTAAAGATCTGTAAATCCTGAGTTTGAGCGCAAATTCGACGTTCAAAACTCCTGATTTGGGGGTGGATACGCTTTCAGAATTAGCTTTTTTTTTAACTATTAAATAACGACAACGAAAAATAAAGTAAAAATTATACAGTAATCTAATTAGATGGCTAGGAACATATTTCACAAAAGAAATTTATCAATAAATCAATGCTAAAATCGATTATTTCGTTTTCATTATTATATTGAATTTCTAATTTTCTTTTAATTTATTCGCAGATTTCTTCAAACTCTTTAAATGTCGTCTTTTCAATAATAGTTATAGAAAATCTGCGAAAATCTTTGTGAATAACGAGGAACCAGAATAATAAGATAATAGAAACTAATAATTGAACAAGATTACTTATTTTCGATGATAAGACTAATTTTTATTTTCTCAAAATGTTCCTAAACATGACGTCTGTAGTTTATTGTAGAATATTTTTACATTTTATGTCGTCGTTAATTAATAATTTAAAAAAAACTAATTCTGAAAGCGTATCCACCCCCAAATCAGGAGTTTTGAACGTTGAATTTACGCTCAAACTCAGGATTTACAGACTTTTAAAAAGTGAAATATTTCTCAAATGAATCCTAAAGAAGTTTTCGACAACACTGCGTCCTCAGTTCAACTACCTTACATAGCCGGTCACTCCCTTTAAAAACAAGCATAGCCAAAATAGGGTTAAAAAATAGATAATGTTGACAAAATCAATATTTAAAAATCTTTTTTACTTTCAAGGGATCGTTGAAAATTGAAAAAAATAGCTGCCCAATAATAAAAAATGCATTTTTAGAAAGGCTTTCATTTAAGATTAAAAACCTTTTTGTTTAATATTTTTTAAAGACTATCATGCCAAAATGAAGGCCTAATTCTCTTGATGATAAAATCTTGTCAATCTCCCTGAAAGAATAAAGAATTTTAAGCGATAAATAATCGTAAAATTTTAATTTCTCATTTATGTCAAGATCTTGGTATATTTCCTCCATATGTTACAAGAAATCTTTTTAATAAATATGTCATCAGACTTTAGAATAAAACCATTTAGCTAACAAATATTGTGTAATTTTGATTGCATTTGTCACATCGATGACATGTTATGTAATTTTGGATGAGAACAACATAAAAAAGTAATCAAATTTAATATTAAATGAAAAGTTTCGGAAAGTTAAATTATTAAAGTAGAATTTTTAATTAACTTATCTCAGGTTTTACTTAAAGACGAAATCAAATCAGTATAACAATAATGTCTTTATCATAATCAGTTGTTCACATAAGAGATTTCTCGAGCTTCAGAGGTGTAATTAAAAATAGTGAATATCACTTTAAGGTCCTGAATAAAGTGTCTTTTCATAAGGGCTAGGAAATTGATAAATGAAAGCTATTTTTTCAGACAGAAAAACAGATATATCTTTCACATTTTTCATCTTAGAAAGGGCTGGAAGGAATTCGTTGCAAATCGAAGATATAAGATTTTAAAGAGGATTTATGTTATCTGTTTCATGAACCAAGCCGACTGGTTAAGACCCTAGAAATAAGAAAAAAAGATTTGCTTCAAATTTTCTATACAAAATTTCCAGAGGCCTTTTTTAAAATATAAAATTAAATTAAAATATTCTTTTTCAGTATTTCTGCTTCGGCACCCCTCACTTGACCCACATATCAACACATTCACTTTAAATCAGAAAAGTTTTACGATCTGTTAACATTTGTTGCACCATCGTTAAGCAATTTTTTACCGATAATTATTTTCCTGTTTTCAGTTGTAAAGATAGAATTCAAGTAATTATAGATAAATTCTTGAAAATATCTCATCTGCATTTTTTCTTCCCCACCCTAATTTTTTTCCGGAAATATCTTCCAATCTTCTCTATTTTCCGTAAACATTTTCCGATCCTTTCCGTAAATATCTTCCGATCTCCTTTATTTTCCGAAAATATCTACCAATCTCTTCTATTTTCCGAAAATATCTTCCAATCTTCTGTATATTTAGTACATATCTTCCAATTTCCTTTATTTTCCGAAAATATCTTCCAATCTTCCCTATTTTCCGTAAATATCTTCCATTCTTATCTGTTTTTCGTAATTTTCTTCTAATCTTCTCTATTTTCTGTAAATCTTCCAATTCTTTCCGGTAAATATCATCCAATCTCTTCCATTTTCCTTAAATATCTTCCAATCTCCTTTATTTTACGAAAATATCTTCAAATCTTCTCTATTTTCCGTAAATATCTTCCAATCTTCTATTTTCCGTAAATATCTCCCAATCTCCTCTATTTTCCGTGTTCCATCTCCCCTAAAAAACTCTTTTCTTCCATTTAATTTTCATATTTTTTCTTCTGCTTCGTGTCCCGTCAATGTATTTATATATTTCTCTGTTTGATTTCAATTCATTAGAAGATTCATTTCTCGAGATTTACGAGAAATATTCTCGAAACTCAACTTGAACTGATTCTATTCAACCTTTTGATCCCCCCCCCCCCTCCTCCTCCCTGTCCTTGTGGTTAACCCCCCCCCCCTATCTTCAATCAGAACTCCCCTCCCTCGTTTCCTCATAAATCCAAACCAATTAATGTCAAGAGCTTTGAAAAGAATGTTAGTTTAGTTTTGTTCTAGCATGAGCAGTGCAGTTCAATGTTTACAATATACAAATCTTCAAGGTAGGAATAAACATTCTTTGACCGGGAGTGACCAACATTGTATGGTAGTTGACCAAGGTTGTATGGTAGTTGACCAAGGATGTATGGTAGTTGACCAAGATTGTATGGTAGTGAACTGATAATGTAGTATTTTTACAAAAAAAAAATATTTTGGTTTCCAAAAAAAAACAATGATTGTACAAACTTCCTTGATACCAGGTACATACAGTTACATACAGTTACATACAGTTACATACAGTTACATACAAAGCAGTCCTGTTACGTTTAAGTAAAATGTTTGGATCTATCCTCGTTCCCCTATACCACTTCAACTTTCAACTATTACACCTTGTAAATCTTGATTAAAAGCAAAGAAAAAAATTCATATGCTAGGAAGAGTTAAAAGATATAACAACGGTATGTGAGTTTCTGTAGGTGTTATTTCCTTGGACGAATGCAAGCAACTCATTTTTTATATTTGAATTTACTGCTTTCATGTATTCAACCGTTTTTTCATCTTTTCCTGTTCTGCTCAATTTTTTGCAGCAAAATGTCTAGTAGTAACTGTTTAACATAAAGTCTTGTAGTAACTGTTTAACATAAAGTCTTTAAGTAACTGTTTAACATAAATCAAACTTTGAATATTTTGAAGGAAAAATATTCTTAATGTTAATTGAGTAACCTTAACGAAGCATAAAGCGGTATCGTATTTCTCTTTTTAGTTCTAAGTCGATTGGCAGTAGCGTGAAGAGGTGGGTTCTGGTGAAACCAAAATTGTAGATTATCAATTGTCAAAGAGAAAACATGATATCGCATTTATTCGTGATTGGACAAAGCTTTTAAAGGTACCGTTGTTTCTTGGACATGCCACTCTGTTCAGCCCCTATGAATTTAGGTTGAAAATATTTGACATAGCTAGCTTCAAGATGGTAACATAAGATCATGTGACTAAATTATGAGTCTAAATAGTGCCTAGTAAACCGTTGCATATTTTAGTCTCATACTGGGCAATGTTGTTTATGCTTAGGTTAAATTTATCAGGACATTTATCTATCTATCTACCTATCTATCTACCTATATATATCTATATATCTATCTATCTATCTATCTATCTATCTACCTATATATTTATATATCTATCTATCTATTTATCTATCTATTCATCTATCTATCTGTCTATCTATCTATTTATCTATCTATCTATCTATCTATCTATCTATCTATCTACCTATATATATCTATATATCTATCTATCTATCTTTCTACCGATATATATATCTATCTATCTATGTATCAATCTATCTATCTTTCTATCTATTCATCTTTTTAAGACCATGGAGTCTTGACTTCTTTAACACTAACTGTTAAAAAAATATATTGTCAATTTTTATGCATTATCAATTTGTTCGAACAAATATTTCTACGAAAAACTGTTTAGAATAAAAATTCTTAATTTTAAGTATTCGTATTTTTTGTCGCAATCATTTTCAATCTTAAAGCATTTAAATTGAAAATCTAAATCTGATCAAATTTTGATTATTTTCATTCCAAATCAATTAAATATTACAAAAACTACTTCACGATTTTTATTCAATTTTACTCAGCAACATAATACAAACATTTTCTAATAGAAAGTTGTCGAGTTGTGTTGTTGGATAGACTTATATATTGATAAACAAAACATTTTCTAATAACCCCCTATTTTCCGTAAACATTTTCCGATCCTTTCCGTAAATATCTTCCGATCTCCTTTATTTTCCGAAAATATCTACCAATCTCTTCTATTTGGGCTAAAAAAAAAATTCAATAATTTTTTTTTTCTAAATTTTTTATTTTTTATTCAAATGTTTTTTTTTCACGGGCAATAGCGGGCCCTTCAGCAAATAAAAAATAAATAGAAATAAAATAAATGAAAAATTAATGAAAAGAACAAAAATCTTTTGAATTTCCAATCAATTTGCTTTTAGAATACTTGTACATGAAATTCAACTGAAGGAGCTTAATTTATCCTAGCTTCAATTGATTAATAATAATAAAAATTGTTTTATTTTATAATATTTTTGTTATCAAAGGAACTGAGTCTTTGTAACAAACCCTGATTTTCAAATACCTATATTTTTTTCGGCCAGATGGTGTAATTCTTTGCTATTTCTAACTTAGATTCTTTTATCTAACAGAATTCATAGTTTGAAATATCTAATGTCAACGGCATGGGGTTGCAAAGATATAGCGATTATAAAATCATAGTTTGTGACAAAGACTCAATTCCTTTGAGATATGAAGATAGCAGACCAGATTTTAAAAAGCCCAGATGTGGAAGAATTATTGTCATACCCGTGTTTTATGATACAATATATAATAAAGACTGTACGGTTATTGCTGAGAATTTTGACATCAAAGGAATTGAGTCTTTCCCACAAACTCAAATTTTTTAAATCCCATATATATACTTTGCAACCTAATGGTGTAAACTTTTGATATTAGATTAAATCAAAACATATTTTGAAATATCTAAGATCTACAACATTGGGTTGCAATCCAAAGATGTAGAGATTAAAAAATCTGAATTTTTTGGGACCAAACTAAGTTCCTTAAAATGATTTGTCACAGCAACTAAATCAGCGCAAACACGTTAATGCCGAAAATGTATTTGTTTACAAAACAAATAATAGCTTTGTATTCTTTAAAGAATGTCGCAAACAAACAATGACCAAATGTAATGTAATACTTAAAGGGAGTGACCGGCTATGTAAGGTAATTGAACTGAGTATGCAGTGTTGTCGAAATTACAATTATTAACTAAAGAACAAAACAACATAATGCCTTCATACATACAGGGTAACTTACATAAGATTAGTCTTTAGAGACGACATTTAGGAGATTATCCAGTCATTTTTCGTATGATGACATTTTCCTAATGTTGTAACACCCTGAATATAAGATTCACAGCGTCAGAATTAAGAAGTTTTAATACGTCGATAAAGGCACATCTTTTGTGGGTAACCTCATACATGCATTCATGGTTTGAAAATAATAGATTTTTTCTGAAATGTATGCGCGCTTAAATCTGCAGTATAATATAAATAGATACATAGATATATTTCATTGTATATATCTATATATATTCCTTTGTAATCTCTGTTTGCCTGTCTGTTTGCTTGTCCGATTATAACTCAGTAACCACCAAACATAATCACAGGTCTTGTTAAGGGCGGAATCACGATGAGTTACTGATTGGGAAAAAGAAAACCAATCTAATAAACATGGTTTTAAGAAAAACACAAACATATAATCAAATATTTCATTTAATGAAACTAGGAATTTGTATAGAAATAGTTGGCTTTTTAGTAAATAAAACACTGCGTACAACGATGCAATAAACTAGAAGAAAAATCTAGATTGTACTGCAAAGGAATTGAGTCTTTGCCACAAACTCTGGTTTTTAAATCCTTATATCTTAACAGCCCAATGTTGCAGACCTTAGATATTTCAAACTATGACTTCTGTTATATCAAACAATCAAAGTTTGAAATATCTAAGGTTTACATAATTTGGTTGTAGATATATAGGTATTAGAAAATTGAGATTTGTTGCAAAGACTCAATTCCTTTGTAAGTTCTGGGAATGATTGAGTCCTTGCAATGATATTTGTAAATTCCGGAATTGAATTTTAAAAAATAGTTCTCAGTTTCTTACTGTTGAAAGTGTGGTAGCCCTAATGGTCGATCCTAAGTCTATGCCAAAGTCCAGCCAATAAGAATTCGACATGTACACATGTACGAGCTCGGAAGGCTCTCTCTGATTTAGGTAAAACAGGATGGAAAGATCTTTAAGTTAATTTACATACCCCAGGACCGATTTGCCTAAAGTAATGATTGGAGAACTTGGGAGAACCACGGAATTGTTCTCAGCTTGGTTTTAAGATTCTCAGTCGAGTGGGTATATTTTTGTAGGAAAAAATAGCAAAAATATTAATTTACAACCAAGCGCGGGTAAACAGTGACTTTTTTTCGTTTTCTAAAATCTTTGAAACGGCTGAGCTGATTTTGAATCAGATAAATTGTTTGACGTCAATATTTTCATTTTTTTTAAATCTCCAGGAAAGGGTTTTGAAAACTTTATAAATCATTTATCAAGTTACAGAGAATTTGCAAAATTGTATTTTAAATGACTAACGAACGATCAAAGGTCAGCATATTTAAAGCAAAACTTAAAACTGAACAAAAGCCTCCTTCAAATTTTGTTAAACCTAGTGCTCAAAAATATCATTTTATAAACACTGTAAAAAAACAATATTTTTTGGTTATCCATCAAGCATTTGTTTTTGAAAACTATTGCTTTTGTTGTTTGAAAACGAGCAATTGTCCTTTATCTATAAATATACAGATAAAGATAGATCTATCTACTCTGAAAGTTTTCATAAGCTTTTCATAAGTTCAAGTCAGCATCACGAATTCAAAGCGGAGTATGAAGATATCCATATAATTTGACCATAATATAAACCTTACATTTTGCCATGCTCAATTTGAGTAGAGTAGAGTAGAGTAGAGTAGAGTAGAGTAGAGTAGAGTAGAGTAGAGTAGAATAGAGTAGAGTAGAGTAGAGTAGAGTAGAGTAGAGTAGAGTAGAGTAGAGCAGAGTAGAGTAGAGTAGAGTAGAGTAGAGTAGTATTGTGAGAGAGGCGGGGCATTTCAGACAAATTTCATGAAACCCAATTTTACTTCCTGTTAAGTTAATCCGAATATTGTAAAGAACGCTGAACCTGAATTTAAAGAATTTGAGCTGTGTCGCGGAACAACTGCCGGGTAAAATTTGAACCACCGATTAAAAGTTTAAGATTATGGAATTGGTGGTTTAAAGAAATTGAGTTTTTGTCCACAAACTCTGATTTAAATTTCCAGATATCTTTACAACCTGATGGTGAAAGCCTTTGATATTTCATACTTAGATTATTTGATCTAACATAGTTTATAGTTTGCAATCTCACAGGTCTCAGACATTGGGTAGCAAAGATAAAGCGATTAGAAATTCTCCCCCCCCCCCCTCAAAAAAAAACATAAAATCACACTCACAAGAAGTGAGAAGTGAGAAGTGAGTAAAAAGTGTAAAAACTTCTTTGATCTGTTGATAAAAATTTATATAAAAAGTGAATTAAATATAGTAATTGGAAATGCAGGTTTATTATCACAAATCATAATAATCCATTTACAAGTTCAAAGTTGCTTAATTAAATAAGATATTTTGAAAATTTAAAAAAATTATAATTTTTACTTTAAAATAAATTTGATTTTTTTCAGATTGTCGTTCGATGCCTGATGATGGGTGAAGAGGGAGGAGAAGAAACGCCCTCCCTCAGCCCAGAGCACTGGGGCGTGACCCTGCCATGTCATCTGGACCGCTCCTGTAGTGATTGTGCCGAGGGGGCGGGGCAGGGTAGAAGAGGGGCGGGTAGATATCAGGGAACACCTTTCAGACGAGTTCTAAGTGAAACCTGGTCAGTTTTTATATAATTTAGTTTTTATTATCTAAAGATTGATATAGATAAAAGGATCGTGAACAATATTTGAACAGTAAAAAAGATTTGTGTATTGACTAGGCTTTTAGAGCGCTTTTAACTATTAAATTCTAACTATTAAATATTGGACTTCAAGTCTTAATGAAAACTTAATTTTGGTGAATTCTTCTGTTTGAATTAATAGATTCCTTAAATTGACATTTTTATCCATGAACATGTGGTCAAGCTCAAATAGATTCCTTAAATTGACATTTTTATCCATGAACATGTGGTCAAGCTCAAATTGGTTTACTTTAAATAAAAACTGTAAGTAAATAATTTCTTGCATAAATTTGCTTAGATTTGTTTTTTTTTCATTACTATACACTAACTTCTAGCAGACGAAACATGTACAAAACCATATCCCCTCTACCTTAGCTCTACTGATTCTGATGTGCATTATCCAATCGTTTTTATTTCACTGGTTAGCAATGGAAATTTTAAATCCCGAGGAATTTATAATAAACCCTGAGTTTATCATTAGGAATTATGAGGAATTAGCCCAAAGGTTAAACATTTTATCATTGAATCCCTCGGGGGTTTAAATTTCATTTTTTTTCTGAGAGTAATTGGCATTCTTTTGAAAAGAGTTAGTTTTCACATTGATCTATATAAATAAGTACGTAAATAGACTAGCGGGATTTAATGAAAATTGGCATATACCAAAACCTCAGTTTTTATAAAACATGTAAAAACATCTATTTAATCTTGTAAAATCATTTAAAAGCGATTATATCAAATTTAGTTTAATCCTGCCCCTGCCCCTCCCCTGTGTATCAGGTTCCAATTTTAAAATGCAAATTTAGGTTTTAAACCCAATAAATCTCCGCTTCGGGAATATTTTGTTTTTGTTTACAAACTCTCTGTAATTTTCATGTTTAAGCCGATTATATAAATTTGAAATTTAAAAATCATTTTACTCAAATATCTTGCTACTAGGCATTTTTAAATCTTAAAAATGTCAATCACAACTCAAGAGAGACCGCAAATTATATGTTTTTGACATTTTTTAAATCAGCTCAACAATCTTCTATAATATATATACTTTGGTTGTCTGTTTGTTTGAGTCCAAGAAACGTCAAAACGGCTGAACCGATCGGGCCCAAATTTTGTGTGCGACCACACATGACCGGCCAAAGGGAAGATTTATGGAGGATCAAAATTTCAAAAATTTCCCTTCAACAAAATTAGATTTTCATTAAATTTTGAAATCCATGTAATTTTTCATAAAATCCGTGAAAAGCCTAATATAGAAAAACAAAAAACAGAATTTTAAAAATATTTATTATTTTTCAAAGAACTTAATGAAAAGATTATGATAATAAAGTTTTATTCAAATAGTTCTATTCTGCTAAATTAACAATTTACGAAACAACTTGCTAAAAAATAAATTTAACCTTAAGATCTTTCTTCAGAATTTTAAAAATATTTATTATTTTTCGAGAAGCTTAATGAATAGATTTTGACAATAAAATTTAATTCAACTATTTCTAGTCAAATAAATTAACAATTTACGAAACAACTTGCTAAAAAATAAATTTAACCTTAAGATCTTTCTTCAGAATTTTAAAAATATTTATTATTTTTCGAGAAGCTTAATGAATAGATTTTGACAATAAAATTTAATTCAACTATTTCTAGTCAAATAAATTAACAATTTACGTAAACAACTAGCTAATAAACCTGCAAATAGCGCATGCACCTAAAGTTTAGTTGAGGGAGATATAATTCTTCTTTTCTTTCTGTAATAGTAGTATTTGAACAAAGATTCAGCCTGCTATGAAGTATTGCGTCAATTTGCAAGACAGGGTGGACTTTGAAGTGTCGTAACGCTTTGGGCTTCAATTTACCCTCTATATTTGTTTTTTTGTAGCCCTAAACATTTGTAGCATTTTAAAACAATAAAGCACATTTTTAGCTTTAGTTTTTAACAAGTATTTAACAAAATTCTTCATTAGTTTTGGACAACTACAGTGAACCCCAGATATATGAATACATAGCAATAGTTTTGAATAATGTCGTCTTCTCAACCTATTTAAGATCAAATGCCACGGAAAAAAATAATAGCCCTGAAATATGAATGCAATTGATATATTTTCCGCGGCATTTGATCTTATATGTGTAAAACGACATTATAAAAAAACTCTTGTTCAAATTCATATATCTGGGATTCACTGTAGAATCCTTTAAATCACATTGTTTAACTGTTTCATGTTCAGGAGTTATCCAGCATGGCTCTTCCAGGACCTGACCAGCGCGCTGGTTAACTTAAGCGTATCAGAACCTGACCTTCGAAGAATTGAGGCCTCGGAGGAGGAGGAGAGGGAGGAGGAGGAGGGGGTGGGAAGCCATGGTGAGGGTGAAAGTGAGGATGAGGGATGGTATTCTCTGTCCAGAACAGATTTAAGGTAACCAAAGATGGGCATTTTTGAATGAGTAAGAATTAGGTGAACTGGGTGCGGCTGATACCACTAATAATAACGAAATGTAGTTGTCATTGACATAAGCAGTGTATTGTTAAAAGAGACTGTAAGCCTAATTTCAAGTGACCCTCCATACAATGATGGCAATGCCCGATTTTTCAACGGTACCCTTAATAGCTTTGTCTGACCAAGTGTGAATTAGATATCAATGTTTTTGTTTCTTTAAACAGTTTTGCAGTTTCTCAGCGACCGTGTCTTGCAAATTTCTTGCTTATAAGAAGCAATGGAGAACTTCACAAAAATAAATACTTTGTATCTTCACATTTTTGACCACATTAAGGTTTCAATGGTACCGTTGAAAATCGGGCATTGCTTTCTTTGTATGGAGGGTCATTGAAAATTTCGCTTATATAGTCCCTTTAAATCAGCTAAGTCCCTTTAAACCAGCAAAGTCCCTTCAAACCAGCAAAGTCCCATTAAATCAACAAAGTCCCATAAAATCAACAAAGTCCCTTTAGACCAGCAAAGTCCCTTCACACCAGCAAAGTCCCTTTAAACCAGCAAAGTCCCATTAAACCAACCAAGTCCCTTTAAACCAGCAAAGTCCTTTTAAACTAGCAAAGTCCCTTGAAACCAGCAAAGCCCCTTGAAACCAGCAAAGTCCCTTGAAACCAGCAAAGTCCCTTCAAACCAGCAAAGTCCCATTAAACCAGCAAAGTCCCTTTAAACCAGCAAAGTCCCTTCAAACCAGAAAAGTCCCTTCAAACCATCAAAGTCCCTTCAAACCAGAAAAGTCCCATTAAACCAGCAAAGTCCCATTAAACCAGCAAAGTCCCTTCAAACCAGCAAAGTCCCATTAAACCAGCAAAGTTCCATTAAACCAACAAGAGTATCATGAAAACCGTAATAAATTTTAAAAAAACACCTTTTTACATTTTACCATTTTTCCTTAAAATTTGAAAAATATCCCATTAAACTTACACAGCAGGCGTAACAGCCATACGCATAATATATACGCATGCGTAACAACTTTACGCATAATATATACGCATGACAATCATAAACCCACAATACACGAGCTATTGAAGCTTCAATCCTGAGATTAGAAACATGAACATGAATTTCAAAAAGGGTTTTTCCCAACAAGAGTATAATACATTAAAGTACAAACAAACAGTAGAGTAACTATACAGCATGAATACTAAAAGTTTAAAGGTTAAATCTTTTTTGCATATCTCTACTCAGAAAAGATTTAAATTTTCATCTTTTTAAACGAAGGAAATGACGAAACATAAAGATTTTCAGTTTAGTAGTTTTTTTTTGTTTAAAAGGGGGAGGGCCAACAAGACATGTACTATAGAATTAAGCGAAAAATACGAGAAAAAAAAGAAAAAAATGTAAGTTAGTTGAACATATTATACTTTTTTATACATTTACGGACATCACAATATATATATATTTGTGGCTGTAAGTCATATTAGTAGTATGTACGATACAATATATTCTTTAAAATTTGATAAATTCTTCATATTATATAATAGTAAATCTAATTTGATAATTTCTGAATCTAATAATGTCTAATAAGATAATTTCTAGTTTAGTAAATCTAATTTGATAATTTCTGAATCTAATAATGTCTAATAAGATAATTTCTAGTTTAGTAAATATAATTTGATAATTTCTGATTTTAATAATGTCTAATATGATAATTTTGTCTAATATGATAATTTCTAGTTAAGTAAATCTAATTTGATAATTTCTGATTTTAATAATGGTTAATATGATAATTTCTGGTTAAGTAAACATAACTTTATAGTTTCTAATTGGTTCCAGATTTCTCAAGACACACGCTTAACCTAATGCATTTAAGGCGTTGCACATACAATGTTTAACAAAGTGTAAATTATTTTCTAGAAAAAAAATCTAATTATAATTTTTTCATTTCTTAATCTAGTTAGAAATTAGGTCCGGACAGGGTGGGTGCAAACAATGCAAATCCCTAGGTGCAAAGTTGTTTAAGCACTGTATGCATCTCTATATATATATATATATATATATATATATAACGATAAATTAATCACACGTAATGAAGTATAGTTGATTATCGGGATATTAAAATTCTTTAGCTCTAATTCCGGTTTTTGTCCCTTACTTATAAATCGGTCTTAATTGGTGAAAATCATAGATTAATAACATCAATACAGATAGAACTCTATAAGTCCTTTTTTCAAGATTTAGGGGTTTTTCGTTCAGAATAACCCAAAGGCAGAACCTAAAGAAGTTACTCGTATGCGCTCTCTCTCTCTCTTGTCATTCAGCACAGCATGCACGTAATTCCTTTGGGCTTCTGCCTCAGGGTTATTGTGAAAAAAACAATAAACCAAAATCTTGAAAAGACGACATCAAGTGTTCTATCTGTATGTTATTAATCTATGGTGAAAAATTTCTCTCAAACTTGTTTTTTTCAATGCAATGTTCTTCTTTTACGTCAAGCACACGACCGTTTAAGAGATTCTTATTCAATATGACAACCAGATGTCATTCAATTTAATTGATACAAATATGAAATAAAAGAATTTTAACTTTTTCATTTTTCGAGCAGTTTAAGAATAATTGTAAAGGAATTGAGTCCTTGCCACAAACTCTGAATTTATAATCCTTATATCTTTGGAATCCAATGTCGTAAATCTTTGATATTTCAAACTTATATTATTTGATCTAACAGAATTCATAGTTTGAAATATTATAAGGTCTACGACATTGGAATCCAAAGATATAGGGTTTAGAAAAGCAGAGTTTGTGGCAAAGATTCAATTCCTTTGCTAAAACTATTTCAAAGCTTATTCAATGATGCGTTTTTAAAAAGAAGTTGAACCCTGAAAACTGTAGAAATAGAAAAAGATTTTTGAGCTCAAGTTAACATTAAAAAAACTCAAATGAAAATGAGACACATCAAATGCGCTGAAGTTACATTAATCATTTCACTTGAAAATAGATTTTTTAACGCTATTTCATTCATTACAAATAAGATTGCTTCGATGTCGTTTTCATATTCAGCAGTTTAATGGGTGTTTTTTGTAAAAAAAAAGAATGGGCAAGCCAATTTTGCGATTGCCTGAAGTGTTGATAAAACATATTATTAAAGATAAATTGAGCTGTTTTACGGACCCCAAATCCGCCCTTTACGATATAATTGTAGACTTGCGCATTTTCTTAAGAGATACCGTAATAGATAAATAGACAGCGAAGGTTACCGGATAGTTAGTTAGATGGATAGTGGATGATAAATTGTTATGTATATTGTGTGAAAAATAATTAAAATTCATAGATTAGAATTTAGATAAGGCGTGAAAAAGAATTTATCTTCTGCCTTATCCTTCCATCTTACTAATTAAAGGAACTTAACATCATTACGCTCTTTTAACTCTATTATGATAATCCAAGGAAGAAAAAAACATTTAAAAGTCCACGAAAAAAAACCAAGACAAAATTAGCTTTAGTTATTTGTTATATTATCATCGGTATGGCAAAAAATAATTGTTCTTGATATATAAGTCTGATCAAAACTTGGAAATATATAGTTGCTCTTCAAACATTTAATTTTGTTAATTTCACCATTGTTTCTAAAGCAATGCACAAATCACTTTTGTAGAGAACCCACAATGAAAGTAATATATATAATAATATAAGGATATCATGTTCAAATTTTATCAGACCAAACTTTTTAGGGTACCGTTGTGAATCGTACTTGTCACTCTATCAACGCAGGATCATCTATAATTACGTTTACGGTCCCTTTCATTCTGACATTGTTTATGCTTTTAGGAAAGTTTCCGAGTCTAGAATACCAGACGACAGACAGGACAAATTAACAGATTTAACAGATTCTAGTCAAAACAAGATTGCATTCAGGTAACTTTTAATCTGTCGAGAAGTAATTTTTAAAATAATGAAAAAAACATTTTTTTCGCCAACACTCCCTTTAATAATTATTGGAACCAGTTAAATTCTGCCAATTCATTTGAATCTAATTTATCTTTTTTGTTAAAAAATACAAAGTTGTGACAACTGGTTGGCAGGTTGTCAAATATCAAAATATTTCGTCAACGCATCTTCTCCTGATTAAAAAAATTAGCATATTTTATGCATTTTAGTGCATAAAAGAAACATTGTTTAACTTGAAAAAATGTTTGTAAACAACCCGGGTTTTCCATGAATCTATTATCATAAACCGGAATTCTAATGAAACTACAGGGTGTCTCTGGACTAAAAAGTACTTCTAGTAGATATGATGTAAACAAAACTGTGGAATTTAAGCAATCTCATTTGAAATTCTAGTTATGAGGAAAATAGTTTTTTTTTGTAGCATTAAAATCATGCTTTTGCTCTGTGCAGTACAATACACAATTAGTGTGTTTAAGGTTTATTGGAGTGAGAATGTAAGACTAAAAGTAAACAGAAGTCTTTTGATTCAAAAGTTTTAAGGTTCTTACTGTTTCACATTATTGTTAACAGATGCAGAGAAGAAAAGGGTTTCTATAGTAACATAAACATTATAATGTAGGATGCGTAATTCTGTTTTCAAATTGGTTTTTTAACAAGAGTTTTTTAACAATTCCCTGTCATTACGTTTTGATAAATATGTATGGGTTTAGTGTTCGATCAATGACCTTTTACTTTTGACCCAATTGATAATTTATAATGTATAATTTGGGAAAGATTTTAATCGGAATGTTAATTGATCGAGTGACCCCTACGAGTTATAAAGCAGTATCGTAATCGTATACCTCTTTTAGTTCTACGTCAAGTTGCAGTAGCCCGAAGACGGACCCCCCGCAGGATGTAAAGGGGGGTCTGGACCCCCTTCAGGGTATTATGGGGACCCTGGATCCCCTCCAGAGTATAAGTGGAACCCTGGATCCTCTGAAACAAAGAATATATTTGTCCTGTCCAGATGAAACTAAAACTAAAATGTTTTCGAGAGAAAATGAGGTAATTCTATAATATATAAAAACATAATACAGAATACAAAACTGTAATATACAAAGCACATAATACAGAATACAAAACTATAATATAAATACATAATACAGAATACAAAACAAAAACTACATGATATAATATACATACATAATACAGAATACAAAACAAAAACTACACGATATATAATATAAATACATAATACAGAATACAAAAAAACTACACGATATATAATATAAATACATAATACAGAATACAAAACAAAAACTACACGATATATAATATACAAAGTACAAAATACAGAATTTAGGATACACGACACAACACAAAGAAAACAAACACAGAAAACAGAACATATTATTCCGAAACAGAATTTCGGACAGCTTACAGAATATGGAATAAAAAAAGGAAATTTAGAATACATAATATTATAGAATACAGAATTCAGACCAACAAAGGAATTGATCTGATTGTTCAACTCATGTATCTTTGCAACCAAATATTGTAGAATTAATATATTTCAATCTATGAATTGTGTCATATCTAGCTTTGAAATATCAAAGGTGGACATCATCAGGTTGCAAAGATATAGAGATTATAAATTCAAGTTTGTACCAAAGACATTATCCCTTTGTCATCAACAAGCAGTGTATACGTAAATTGTACATAAATAAAACACATTACTTGATAATTTTTTTTCAGGCATTACATGATGCTGGCCGCCCCCTAGTTATTTGTGATGACGCAACCTGTGATAGAGTAATAATAATTCATTCCATCAATCAATCAATCAACCCACCGTACGCAGACAGTATCAAAATTAATCATACCCTCAGCCCCGGCGATGACGCTAATTGTGACGCAAATACTGGCGATCTATTAGAGGATATAGGGCAGGATACAGGGGAAGATACAGGGCATAAGATTACGGTGTTTGTTAAATATGAAGATCAGTTGAAAGAGGGGAGTGTAGATAGCGAAGGTAAATCATTACTTTTTTATGTAGATTTCTGCCTTTAAAGGGACTATCGAGGGAATTTTAAATGAATCTCCATCTAAAAAGTCAGGGGCCGATTTACAAAGGTGCCTTTACCTTAGCAAATGTTTTTCGATCCGGCCATTGATTTTTTTTCAATTGCAGTTCTCAAGTATATTAATAATTGTTAAAAGATACCATTGTGAGTCGAACATTTGAGGGTCAGTTTAAGTAACGTCGAAATAGTCTCTTTAGTTATAGTTTCCTTGATTTGAATTGTAACCCTATTATTCAAGAGAACCATATTAACTGATATCTCAAGAAAACACGCCATTTTATCAATTTTCTATGCTGTACAATATACAATTACATCCTGAAAATCTTTTCTCAAAAAAATGTCAACATAAAAATTGTGAACCGCTGATGACTTTTAAAGGGTCATTACAAATTTTATAAAATTGATTTTTATAACTTTAAATGTTTTAACTTTTATCTGAAAACTATTATTCTTGCTAATTAAGAACCCATAGAGTGCCATGTTTAATTCAGAACCTTTAGAGTGCCATGTTTGATTCACAAGAATGAATAAGATATCTTTGTTTTTAATTTAGGCTATTTTTTACTTTGGGTTTCTTATAAAATAAACTTGCGGATTTCTGCTACATATAGAGGAAATTGTTAGAATTAATTACTTTTCAGGCTAAAAAGCAATAATATCTTCTACAATATTGATCAGATAAAGATATAGAAACCTCTCTTCCAGGTTCAATTTAAATTAGAAGGAGAGTAGTCCATTTAAAAGTATCTCTTTAACCAGGAGAGAGTGAGAAGGGGCGCGGAGAAGATACTGTGAATATTGTCTTTTTAATATTATCTCTTTTACCAGGAGAGAGTGAGAAGGGGCGCGGAGAAGATACTGTGAATATTGTCTTTTTAATATTATCTCTTTTACCAGGAGAGAGTGAGAAGGGGCGCGGAGAAGATACTGTGAATATTGTCTTTTTAATATTATCTCTTTTACCAGGAGAGAGTGAGAAGGGGCGCGGAGAAGATACTGTGAATATTGTCTTTTTAATATTATCTCTTTTACCAGGAGAGAGTGAGAAGGGGCGCGGAGGAGATACTGTGAATATTGTACCTTTAATATTATCTCTTTTACAAGGAGAGAGTGAGAAGGGGTGCGGAGAAGATACTGTGAATATTGTACCTTTAATATTATCTCTTTTACCAGGAGAGAGTGAGAAGGGGTGCGGAGAAGATACTGTGAATATTGTCCCTTTAACAGACACAGTTAATATTTGCAATACTAGGTAAAGAACTTCTAGAATTAAAGGGAAAGTTTGCAAAAAATAAATGTGCGGTTTCTTAATCGTTGAAATTGAGACAGATGATAACACTTTGTCATCAATTCATAAATATATATCGCATTGATATAACATTGGTACCAATTCAATTATAATTTGAGTTTAGTTCATACTTTACAATCTTTTCTTCAAATACATCTTTTATAAAAATTATAGAGACAGCTTAAAACAATTGTTAATAAATAATAGGATACATTATGAATGAATAAATAAGTTGAGGAAGGAATAATCAAAGAATGAATAAATAAAAAATGAGTCATGAGTAAATGATTAGATAAATGATGAATAAATGAGTACATGAATGAATAGGTGAATGTTGAAATGATGAGTAGGTGAATGAATAAATGAATGAGTAAATGAATAATGAATGAATGCATAAATTAATCTTGAATGAATAAATAAATTATTGATTAAGAAATGAAAACAAGAATACATACAAGAATGATGAATGATAAATGAATGAATTAATTGAATGGATGTATCCCTGCCATCTGACAAGTTTACAACATCTTGCCAATATTTCGCACTATGTAGACTGCAATATATTTCGCACACTACAATCTAGAAATTAAACTAGTTTTGCAATGATCATCCTACAGTTCAGGGGGTGCATCAGGAATTTCACTGTTTTCCAAAAATATATTTTCTTTAAAATTTTTTGGATATTTTACTTAAGATTTTATATTGATTTTTTTTGTACAAATTTTTTTTGTATTCCTTCGCACCATCAGAAGAAATTCTACCATTTATCGATATACCTATTGATCGATATATCTGATGATCATTATATCTCATGATTGATCTATCTAATAATCGATTTATCTTATGATCGATCTATCTTAAGATCGATCAATGATTGATCTATTTATTCTATTTTATCGATCCATCTAATGATAGATCTATCTAATGATCAATCTATCGAATGATTGATCTATCTAATGACCGATCCATCTAAAGATCGATCTAATCTTTCTAATTATTGATCTATCTAATGATCGTTCTATATAATAATCATTATATTTCATGATTTATCTATCTAATGATCGATTTATCTTATGATCCATCTATCTTAAGATCGATCAATGATTGATCTATATAATGATTGATCTATATAATCATTTATTTATCTCATGATCAATAAATCTAATGATCGATCTGATCGATCTACTTAAAGATCGATCCATCTAATGATAGATCTATCTAATGATCGATATATCTAATGATTGATCTATCTATTGACTGATCTACCTAAAGATCGATCTATCTAAATGATCGATCTATCTAATGATCAATCTATGTTAAGATCGATCTATCTAATGATTTATCTATCCTTTGTTCCCTCTAAATACAATCCAATCTAATATTTGCGTAATCCCAAAGCTCCAATAGCTTAGGTAATGGTCAATGATGATTTTAGGAAAAGGGACTTCTTAGGGATCAATGAAATTTTATAATTATAAATTATACATCGGAAATAATAAAAATCATTTCCAATGGAGACATTTGACTTTTTTGCCAGGGAACTTCAAAAATTAAATAAAAAAGAGTGTAGCTTAAACCGCTAATATGTTTAATGAAGAATACATATTCTAGAATACGTCTTTTATTTCAAAATGAAAAACGTTTCTTGAATAGTTTCTTTTACAAAAAATGTTAATTTTAGAGTTCGTTTGAGATTATGTTCATCTAAACGGACGGAATCAAAACAGTTTGTTCCTGTTAAGCGGAAAGATCTTTTTAAGGTAAAAATCTTTTTAATCCTTTATTTTTGTGTGCTATGTCTTAAATTCAGGCAACGTTTTAAAACTTTACATCATTTAGTTTCTCTATTCCGGTTTGCAGTTAATATTCGAGTACAATTCTTTCTTTGTTTTTCGATTTTAAAATAAATAATAATTTCTAGCTTAGTAAATCTAATTTGATAATTTCTAGTTTAGTAAATTTAATTTGATGATTTCTGATTTTAATAATGTCTAATATTATAATTTCTAGTTAAGTAAATCTAATTTGATAATTTCTGAATCTAATAATGTCTAATAAGATAATTTCTAGTTTAGTAAATCTAATTTGATAATTTCTGAATCTAATAATGTCTAATAAGATAATTTCTAGTTTAGTAAATATAATTTGATAATTTCTGATTTTAATAATGTCTAATATGATAATTTTGTCTAATATGATAATTTCTAGTTAAGTAAATCTAATTTGATAATTTCTGATTTTAATAATGGTTAATATGATAATTTCTGGTTAAGTAAACATAACTTTATAGTTTCTAATTGGTTCCAGATTTCTCAAGACACACGCTTAACCTAATGCATTTAAGGCGTTGCACATACAATGTTTAACAAAGTGTAAATTATTTTCTAGAAAAAAAATCTAATTATAATTTTTTCATTTCTTAATCTAGTTAGAAATTAGGTCCGGACAGGGTGGGTGCAAACAATGCAAATCCCTAGGTGCAAAGTTGTTTAAGCACTGTATGCATCTCTATATATATATATATATATATATATATATATATAATCTAAATATAATCTAAATACAATATATATTATATATATGATTATTATGTTCAGTTTTCAGCAGTTTTTTAGATTTTCCTTCCTAAGTTAGAATAATTACTTCGCCATAGGCCTAATATTCTAAACGTCACGCTTAAAATGAAGGGGAATTTAAGACTAATTTTAAATCACAAATATTTAAATGTTGCAAATGGTTAACAATTTTAAAATTTACATGTAGGGCTACATGAATGTATAACTGTGTTAGTAAGGAAAAATCAAACTCCAAGGTGTTGCAACACTTTAAAGTCAATCCAGTCTTGATGTAACTTTTCATATCAGTCTGGCTCGCTGTGCAATCCGTTTCGCAGCTTACAAGGCTGTACATTGTACAGAACCAATTCCCGTTCTAATTATCTATCTATTAGATAAAAAAAATTTATGTATGACAGCTAGGGGGCAAACTATAGCCCCTCAAAGAACGGACAAGTTAAAACGTAAGTTAGAGAAAAAACGGCCTCAGAACTTGAATCCATCAGTAGTAGTTAATATTATTTATGTCCATGAATGACTTTAACCCCTTGTGATAATTACAATTCATTACACAGATTATTTTTGCAAATGTTTGCTAATTGTTGCATTTTGCAGTATTTAATTTACAAGTGTGTCATTGCACAATTCATTCAACTTCAAGCACACGTTAAAATCTCTTAGAATTGCTCAAACGCACGAAATATATATATATATCGAAAGATGGGAAAAAAATCGTTTTTCATTTCAAAACTATTTTCAAACTTGTATGCTTCTAAAAAACTACTCGTTTTTACAATGAACAAACCAAATGGTAAAATTGTTATCTATGTTTAAGAAACAACCACTTGAAAAGATCGTTACTTTTAGATTTTTTCTGCAAAAAAACATTCATAATAATTTCTACAAATCAATGTGTTCCATTATAGACACATTCACTATATATTATGAAAAACTCCGGATCATTTGATGTACTGCAGGCTTGACTAGAAGGCAGCTAGCCGAGGTCGTGTACAGTTACACCAAATAGTATTAAATAGAAGGGAAATACAACTGACGCGGCCCGCCCTACCATATGATTATGCATGCTTTGCAGACGATACTTCATTTAAAAAGAAATATTTGTCTGATGTACATACAATCACCAGGTATACAATCCTATTCTGAATATTTCTTATACAAATGGAGTACCCGTCTGCAAAGCATGTATCTCCCTTATTTTCATACTCCTTGGTTTACACACAGCCAACAGCTGACAAATAAATCATTTTTTTTATTTTGCCTAATCAGCTGCAGCTTGTATTTCGTTAACGAAAAGGACTGAGCAAGATATACTGAGAGTATCGTTTTTATGAAACTCATTGGCTTCCTTTTCGCGGTATATAATTTAGAGATGTCAACGTTTTGATTTTTCTAGATTTTAGCTTTCGTTACGATAGTGTTCGTCAAAAGTATTAACNTATAAAACCGGAATTTAGTACCGTTATTTGGCCATAACTTCTTTAGATTTAAATATATTTAAAAATGGTTTTCGAATCTGAATTCAGCATGAAATTTCCAAGAAAATGATGTATCATGTTTATTTTTTTAAATATTTTTTTAGGCCTTACGGTAATATCTCCAATATTAAATTGTCAATTCTCAACCCTATGGAAAACACTCCTAAATTTCAAATCATCAATCAAATAAAAGTTTACACGGTATCATTGGGAATCGAGCATGGCCCTCTTTAAATGGAGGATCACTTGAAATTATCATCGTGTATTTGACGAGCTTAAAAAATAGACATGTTTTTGGACACTTCATTAAATGAGTTAAAATTCGGCAAGGCAAACCACTTTTGCATGTGGAGCAGTAGTTCTCAAATTATTTTAGATTGGTTTAGGGTTCATTTTTTCTTTTTTTACGCAATGCAGACTGACCCTTTTCTTCTATCTAACAGAATTCATAGTTTAAAATATCTAAGGTCTACAACATTGGGTAGCAAAGATATCGGGATTAGAAATATAAGTTTGTGAATAACTCAATTCCTTTAGATATTCTTATCTAACAGAAGTCATAGCTTGAAATATCAAAAGTCTACAACACCAGCTTGGAAAGATGTAGAGATTAGAAAATTATATTTTGTGGCGAATTTTTAGTTCTTTTTGTGTTTTTTTTATGTTACTTACAAAGTGAGTAAAAAAGCGGCATTAGCTTTAGTTTACAGACCACAATGAAAATGTTTTCAGAGTTCATGTTTGGGGTTAAAAAATCAAATATAGTAAGACAAGAGCTAAATTTTGTTTTAACATGAACAACGCGAAATAAAATTATTTAACATTTTTTTCTTTTTAAAAAAAATCGATTAAAAATTCAGTTTTTTTCTATTCTAAAGTTTCATAAAAATCTATTGATGAATAAAACATAATTTCATTTTCCAATTGATAAAATATTGTTGCATTTTAGTAAGTATCTACATTTCTAAATTTTTCAACCTAAAACATGAACCATGCCAACTGAAGTTATGAGTTCAAGTAGTCAAATAAATACGAAACCCAGCAATTGTGTTTGTTCACAGACCCGTTCCACTTAAGGTGATTTTTTTACAATTAGTAAATCATTTGCTTTATAACAGAAAATGCATATGTAAAATTTCTTAATGTCGTCTTCCTTTTCCAGAGTTTTAGTGGGTTTCATCAAACAAGATGTTCAAGAAACATTTATAAGATTTGAATTTTTACTAATAGCATGTTACAAAAAAACTAGTTTACACTTAAGAAAGGAACTAAGTTTTTTTTTCAAATTTACTAATCCCTATATCTTTCCAACCCAATGGTTTAAACCTTGTATATTACGATATTAATGGTCTACGACATCGGGTTGCAAAGATATATTAAATGAAAATAAGGGTTTTTGGCATAAACTCATTTTCTTTGAACTTGAAATGAAAAACCATAAGTCTTTGCTCTTATAATCATCAGTCGAATCTCTTACATTGATATATTAGAGACGTTTTGAAATGTTTTGATTGACAGAATTATTGTTACACTTTTGAAATTAAAACTCTGCCCTCATAGTCTAACGTTTTATGAACAACATTTTCATCAGGCATATATCTAACGTTAGACTAATCAATTTAGTATTCAGAGAAAAGTTATGAAAAGTTTTGATTTACAGAATTACACATTTATACGTTACATTATTGAAATTTTACCCTGTAAAAAAACTTTCGTTTCCTGATTATTAAAATAATAACCCATTTCTGCAACGTTGAATTTTTCATTATACTATAAGGGAAAACGTTTCAAAACGTTTTCATAAACAGTAATTCATTTTTCAGTTATACAACGTTACACTTTTTATAAGTTGAACTTTGAAATATAAATCCTTTCGTTACGATATTCAATCAAATCACAATTCATTTTTCAAACGTTAGACTTTAAAGCTCCCCTTGGAAATAAAACATTTCTTTCGGTTATGGTCAAAAAAGTTGTAGATATTAGAAAAATAACGTTACATTTCCACAAAACGCTAACGTTGGGGGTATACTCCTCTAACGTTAACGTTAGGTATGAGCTCCTATAACGTTAACGTCTAACGTTCACGTTATATAGAATGTATCCAAACGTTACACATTATTGTAACGTAACGTACAAAAACGTACATTTTACGTTACGTTACACTATCGTTGACATCTCTAGACTATATATACATTTGCGTAGATTAATATCAAGAAAACAAATTAAAAGAGAACATTAGGTTTCCGATACTAGGTTTCAGATATTAGGTTTCCGATACTAGGTTTCAGATATTAGGTTTCCGATACTAGGTTTCAGATATTAGGCTTCATACATTAGGTTTCCGATACTAGGTTTCAGATACTAGGTTTCAGATATTAGGTTTCAGATACTAGGTTTCCGATACTAGGTTTCCGATACTAGGTTTCAGATATTATGTTTCAGATACTAGGTTTCAGATATTAGGTTTCAGATATTAGGTTTCAGATACTAGGTTTTAGATATTAGGTTTCAGACATTAGGTTTCCGATACTAGGTTTCAGATATTAGGCTTCAGATACTAGGTTTCCGATACTAGGTTTCAGATATTAGGCTTCAGACATTAGGTTTCCAATACTAGGTTTCAGATATTAGGTTTCAGATATTAGGTTTCAGATACTAGGTTTCAGATATTAGGTTTCAGACATTAAGTTTTCGATACTAGGTTTAAGATATTAGGTTTCAGATATTAGGTTTCCGATACTAGGTTTCAGATATTAGGTTTCAGATACTAGGTTTCAGATACTAGGTTTCATGACGACACAAATTTTAAGTTTCACTCTTGGTTCAAGTATTAGGTGTGTCTGTTACAATTACACAAGACCAGTAGGTACCTATAAATGCTAGGACCAGCACGAAACATGTCATTTCCGTCTAGGAGGATAAAATTGAAAAATACTTATAATTCTCTTTATATTTCTAGTTGCTTGGTTTGAATGAGACGCCTGGTGTACTGGACCCGTCTATGGTTGAAAATGCCAGGAAAATGGCGCTGGACAACTTCATCTCAAATAAACCAGAAACTCTTACAAGACCAGGTAAAAAGAGTGTTAAAAAGAACTATTGCCTCAAAACTTCTAATTCCACCAGCTTTGCAACCTGTATCTGTAATATTCTTGAATACTTGATGTATCAAAAATAGTTTCAAAAAATCAAAAGTATACGACGTAGGGTTTCAATCACTTAAAAGATTAAAGTAATTGAGACGAATTAATAAGTTTTAAAGAACAAAAAAATTTCTGAAAAAAAATATTGATATTTTTCTCTTTTTAGTTCCAGCATCTTTGAAGCAAGGAAAGAAAAATTTGGCCAAATTTCTTGGAATTGAACTTGAAGGATCGTGACAATATATATATTCATTCAAATTATCAATTGTTTTAAATGCAGAAAACTTCTAAATTATTCTAAATAAGTGGTTCGGTAATAAAACTAGTTGGGCTGATTACATCATCAAATAGTTGTATATTAAAGGACCTGTCAACGTAATTTCACGTGACAGAGTGCATAAGTCCGCAAAGAAAAATGATCAATTTTCACATAAAAATAAGGATATCGCCATCAGTTTTAAAAGCGTATAGAGTAGCATTGTGAATCGAACAGGTAATTCTTCTGAACGGTCACTTAAAATAATTTGAACAGTTGTTCAGAAAATATTTCCGTTAAAATATTATTGTCCCTGATTCAGATGTTTTAGAAGAAAGAGACTCTGAGTTAGTTTCTCTTTCTAGTTCCAGCAGTGATAGAAAACATATCAGGTCAGTATTCGTGATTGGCATCGTTTCTGAGAACCAACACAAATTGTTGAGAACAAACGAAATTTTTCATGAACGATGTTGTCGTTAAATGGAAAAAGGATTTAAAATTGTTCTTACAATCTAGATCGTTGTAAATTGTATAACAAACGAACTTGAAAAAAAACAATTGTTTTTTACTGAATAAACGATACTACTGAACGGACGGCTTTACTAAAAAAATCGTTCAGTGAGAAAACGGACAAAATAGATGAAAAATGAATGATAGTTTTTAAGAGCGAGAAAAAATGTAATTTTTTGAGCGATTAAAAAAACACAAATGAATCGGGTCGTTCACAAACCATGAACAAAAGAAATTTCTGAAAGCCAAACCATCTCTAGTCAGAATACAGGGGAACCTAGAAGAAATGAGACTTTAAAGATGTCCGCATAGATTTTATTCCAATTCAATTGAGTGAATTTGATTTTGTCCTACAAAACAAAATAAGATCAATGTATTTTTAGATTTCAGGGTTCCGGGTTTGACATAAAATGCATGAAACTCTTCACACAGAAAAGCACATTTTATAAAAGAAAACATTTCATAATAGCATGGTTACATTTTAGATATTTTTAAATTGTTCCAAATTTGTTATTTCTAACTTTTTGTTATTTTTGAATCCAGAACTCGCGCACTTCTGAAGAAAGCATTACCCGGCATTCAGCGCAATTCTCGATCGTCTTCGCTTGAAGCTCCGGTCTCGCAGGATATTCCCGCTCAACTAAGGACTCCAAAACAACCTCAGGTTAGAACAAAATTAATAAGTGGATTTAAATAGATAGAAAGATAAACTTCATTCAATTATCTCAAGTTTATTTTTTGTATTTTGTATGTTACAAAAAATGTCGAAAACCACCTGAATGCTATGTCCTTAGATTAGAAAATAGCGGTTTATATTACTAATAATTGAAGATTTCCATTCGCTAAAATATCTTAACAATTATCAGACTATGTATTGCTTTAGTGTGGTAAACTTTTATTGTAGCAATAAAATTAAAAGAATTAATTTAAAAACAGAAGTATTTTAAAGACTATAATAACACGTATTCCTGATTTCCATCCACACATTTAAACACCTTTCCCTAATTTAAAGTGCCAAAAAATAGAGATAAAAGTAGTGTCGTCATTTAATACCACTTTCTTTTTTGTGAACAGTCTCTTTAATGAAAACAGGAACACATGGCTGGAGAAGAAGCTCCCAACAATAGTGTTACACTTTAACTTTAAAGTTATCAATTACCGATCAATGGTGTATTGATAAATGATCTTACCATGAAAATACGCATTTGCTAAATATACAAATACTGTAGAAATCAACCATTTTTATTTCGTGGAAAATATCAATCATATTGTTTTAGAAAATACTATATCCTTGTTTGCAAAAATCAACCATTCTCTTATCTTCGAAAAAAAAATGTACTAGTTTCATACTTTAAAAAATTTAAAAAAAATTTCTGCTTCAATTCTAAAAATTACAAACCAATTTTTTATTTGAACAAATATTCACTTTGGTCTTAGTTTAGACAATATAAACCAGAGGGTTGGCGGGATCAGAAGGTGCGCGAATTCAGAAGCTTCTCTAAGGGGGAATGGATGGGAACTCAATATTTTTTTTTACTTTCCAGAGCGTCTGAGCCATCCTTTGAATCTGGACCCCCCTCCCCTCACCCCGAGTTAACCAAGGCGAAGTGCATTCGGTTTCGTCTTTTTTGATTCAATAGCGTTTTGGTATACAGTGAGAACCAGAAAAATCTGAAATATGAAGACGGCTTTTAAACTCAAGTTAGGACTTAAACTAGTTCAATGAACATTAGACATAACAATTGTACAGTGTAATTAGACCCTTTCACTTAAATTCTGCTTTACTAAGTTACTAGTAAAAATATTTGCTTTCTAACACATCAAAACGCCCAAGTATTGATATAATGTCGTCTTTCTATTCCATTGTTTTCTGGTTTTCACTGTATAATTCTACAATCTCTAAATTTACTGAATGTTCTTTCTATTCGCTTTTTATCTAAAAGGTTTAGGCAAACAAAAAGTACAAAAGAGAAAACGCTAAACATTTATGTTTAATAAGTCAAATTGGGATCGAAAGTCAATCTCCTCCCCACCCCCTCATTACCCCCCTCTTTCCCTACTTTATCATGTTCTCCTTCCCACACCTTTAGTTAAAAATACTGAAACATATAATTTCCAGTTTTAATGTTCCAACATTGTTTCTGTATTGTTTCAATTCTGTTTTCACATCATTTTAAATCCCAAGGCAGGTTTACTTTCTTCTTAGTTCGCTATCTTGTTAAATAGTTATCTTGTCAGCTAGTTATCTTGTCAGCTAGATATCTTCTCAGCTGGCTATTTTGTCAGCTAGTTATTTTCTTAGCTATTTATTATGTCAGCTAGTCATCTTATCAGTTAGTTATCTTGTCAGCAATTTATCTTGTCAGCTAGTTATCTTGTCAGCTAGTTATCTTGTCAGCTAGTTATCTTGTCAGCTAGTTATCATGTCAGCTAGTTATCTTATCAGCTATTTGTCTTGTCAGCTAGTTATCTTGTCAGAAATTTATCTTGTCAGCTAGTTATCTTGTCAGCTAATTATCTTATCAGCTAGTTATCTGGTCAGCAATTTCTTGTCAGCTAGTTATCTTGTCAGCTAGTTATCTTGTCAGCAAGTTATCTTGTCAGTTAGTTATCTTGTCAGCTAGTTATCTGGTCAGCTAGTCATTTTTTCAGCTACTTATCTTGTCAGCTAGTTATCTTTCCAGCTAGTTATCTTGTCAGCTATTATTGTCATATCTTTCATCTGGTCTAGTAACTATTAAAGGGACTTTTGGCATAATTTCAAATGACTCAAGATTTAAAGAGTTGCATCAGCATGCCCGACTCTTAATGATACCCTTTCAGTCTTTTTCTCAGCAAAAATATTCTACATATTTTCTAGCTGTGAATTAATGGTTTTGAATTGTGATTTGCGGAATTATACAGCAGGGAAGGAGACATTAAATGATAAATGAAATATTGTTTACTATCCTTCATATAACTGCCATGAACTTCTATTTAATAAACGTGTCTGGTTCTAGATATAAACTATAGATATAACAATGGATGATTTAGTAAAGAAGGCCAACTATATTATTCTGTCAACTTGAGGCAGTTTATTTACAATGCATACTTGAAAACAGAGGACAAGGACATATTTATTATCTATCTATCAATAGTTTTTCTATTGTTTACATTTTTCATTGTTGATTTCTTGAAGGTGTTGGTGCTATTTAGTAAACACAATTACAACACAATCGTTAGTTATAGCTTTATTTTGGTGAAAACAATATTACCACACAATTGTTAGTTATAGCTTTATTTTGGTGAACACAATATTACCACACAATTGTTAGTTATAGCTTTATTTTGGTGAACACAATATTACCACACAATTGTTAGTTATAGCTTTATTTTGGTGAACACAATATTACCACACAATTGTTAGTTATAGCTTTATTTTGGTGAACACAATATTACCACACAATTGTTAGTTATAGCTTTATTTTGGTGAACACAATATTACCACACAATTGTTAGTTATAGCTTTATTTTGGTGAACACAATATTACCACACAATTGTTAGTTATAGCTTTATTTTNTAAATAGTTGATATTTCATAATATTTTGTATTTTTCATGATCTGAGAGTTACTTTTGAAAACATTTATTCCTGTTTCGAGGATTTTTGATAATGAAGACGACATTTTCATATTTTCCAGGAATGTTCGAAAATCCAGCGCCAGCGAAAATTATTTTAAAACAAACAATATCAAAAATATTATGAAATATTAACTACATAAAAATGCGTCGAAAAATAATCGATGACTGTAGCATTTTCTGTTGTAATGCTTATCACGATCTTTATTATCTATGTTATCAATATATATCTTATCGATTTCAATGTTGCTCTAATTGGCCGATCCGGTCAGTTTGATTCACCTATACATAAATACATCAACCTTCGTATTATACGGACGAATCTAGGGCCTTGATTTTTGGCTAGAGTTGAGAGCTTTGAGTTTTTGCTAGAGATAGAGTCAGGGAGACTATAATTAGACTTTGAGTAGCGTAATCTCGGGACTAGACTTTATTACATGACTACTGTAATCGATGACTACTGTTTGTAATATCTGAATGATTTGTTTGGAATAATATCTCAAGTAGATGGATATAAAATTGAATAATTTACAGGACAATAATATCTGGAGTAGAGGGATATAAAATTGAATAATTTACAGGACAATAATATCTGGAGTAGATGGATATAAGAGTGTATAATTTACAGGACAACAATATCTCAAGTAGATGGATATAAAATTGTATAATTTACAGGACAATGATATCTGGAGTAGATGGATATAAGATTGTATAATTTACAGGACAATGATATCTGGAGCAGATGGATATAAGATTGAATAATTTACAGGACAATAATATCTGGAGTAGAGGGATATACAATTGTATAATGTACAGGACAATAATATCTGGAGCAGATGGATATAAGATTGTATAATTTACAGGACAATAATATCAGGAGCAGATGGATATAAAATTGTATAATTTACAGGACAATAATATCTGGAGCAGATGGATATAAGATTGTATAATTTACAGGACAATAATATCTGGAGTAGAGGGATATAAGATTGTATAATTTACAGGACAATAATATTTGGAGTAGAGGGATATAAGATTGTATAATTTACAGGACAATAATATCTGGAGTAGAGGGATATAAAATTGTATAATGTACAGGACAATAATATCTGGAGTAGAGGGATATAAAATTGTATAATTTCTTGTTTAGGTGAACAGGAAGGATCTGCAAAGGTTTCTGGGTTTAAACGATTCCGAGGAGATGGTTTATATCAGGAATGTGAGAAGGGTTCGCAGATCTCCGGATACTTTTCCAGGTAGGGATATAAAGTAGGAGAATAGGTTTCCAGGTAGGGTCAGGGATATAAAGTAGGAGGAAAGGTTTCCAGGTAGGGATATAAAGTAGGAGAATAGGTTTCCAAGTAAGGTAAGGATATAAAGTTGGAGGGTAGGTTTCCAGGTAGGGATATAAAGTAGGAGAAAAGGTTTCCAAGTAGGGTCAGGGATATAAAGGTGGAGGGTAGGTTTCCAGGTAATGATATAAAGTAGTAGGATAGGTTTCCAGGTAGGGATATAAAGTAGGAGGATAGGTTTTCCAGGAAGGGATATAAAGTAGGAGGTTATGTTTCCAAGTAGGGTCAGGTATATATAGTAGGAGGATAGTTTTTCAGTAGGGATGTAAAGTAGGAGGATAGGTTTCCGGGTTTTCAGGGTATGGATATAAAGTAGAATGATAGGTTTCCAAGTAGGGTCAGGGATATAAAGTAGGAGGATGCTTTTCCTGGTGGGGATATAAAGTAGGAGAATAGGTTTCCAAGTAGGGTCAGGGATATAAAGTAGGAGGATAGGTTTCCAGGTAGGGATATAAAGTAGGAGGGTAGGTTTCCAGGTAGGGATATAAAGTAAGAGGATAGGTTTCCAGGTAGGGATATAAAGTAGGAGTATAGGTTTCAAGGTAGGGATATAAAGTAGGAGTATAGTTTTCCAGGTTGGGATATAAAGTAGGAGGATAGGCTTTCCAGGAAGGAATATAAAGTAGGAGGGTAGGTTTCCAGGTAGGGATATAAAGTAGGATGGTAGGTTTCCAGGCAGGGATATAAAGTAGGAGGATACTTTTAAGGGTAGGGGTATAAAGTAGGAGGATACTTTTTGAGATTAGATAAATTTTCAAAATATGATATTAGCATCCCGGGAACTATCATAGCTTTAGTTGGGTTTAAGTTATAAAACTAAAAGAATACAGTGCACTGGACCTTACTTAGTGTCTCATCTTCATTTTTAACTTTTTATCCTTATCCTTGTTCCTTCTTCAATACGTTCAACAAAATACGTGATACAAAACCCATTAAAATATCAAAGCATATGTGTTGTTGTTCAATTTTTTTACATTTAAAATAATTTTAAAAATTAGGTTTTATATAACACGTTTCAAACAAAACTAGTCAATTCCGGGTCCAATTCAATCTTGTTTTTCTAACTTCAGACAACGTCAATTTTTGAAATCAGAAAGTCAATTTGTACTTTGTAGAGAAACCGCAATTCAGAATATCTATCTTTTATAGCCAGAAAAGGCTTTAAAAAGTACCACTATGTATAAAAGGAAAATCACTTGAAAAATTGTGTTAAGTACAATATTGTGTGCAGCATGCTTTATTATATATTGAAGGTGTACAGTCCCTTTAAGTACAATATTGTGTGCAGCATGCTTTATAATATATTGAAGGGGTACAGTCCCTTTAAGCGCAATATTGTGTGCAGCATATGCTTTATTATATATTGAAGGTTTACAGTCCCTTTAAGTACTATATTGTGTGCAGCATGCTTTATTATATATTAAAGGTGTGCAGTCCCTTTAAGTACAATATTGTGTGCAGCATGCTTTATTATATATTGAAGGTTTACAGTCCCTTTAAGTACAATATTGTGTGCAGCATGCTCTATTATATATTGAAGGTTTACAGTCCCTTTAAGTGCAATATTGTGTGCAGCATGCTTTATTATATATTGAAGGTTTACAGTCCCTTTAAGTATAATATTGTGTGCAGTATGCTCTATTATATTGAAGGTTTACAGTACAGTCCCTTTAAGTACAATATTGTGTGCAGTATGCTCTATTATATTGAAAGTGTACAGTTCCTTTAAGTACAATATTGTGTGCAGCATGCTTTATTATATATTGAAGGTGTACAGTTCCTTTAAGTTTAATATTGTGTGCAGCATGCTCTATTATATATTGAAGGACTGAAAGATCATGGGACACTGTGGTATATTAATTAATTTAAGACATGCAAGTCAAGTAATTTGAAGGAATTTTATGTTTTCATCCCGGGGTATAAAACTATGCCGGGGTATAAAACTCACAAAAGATTATCAAAATTAAAGAGAAAGACCACGAATTTATCATGGTCAAAAGGGTTACTTCGTCAACTTTCCGTATAGATAATAAACTCATCTCAGAGTCAGAGCCACTAAAACATTTTTTATGATATATAGGTAAGACCAAAATAATAATTTTTAAAGTAAAGTCCTTTTGAATTAATGAACTAGCAAACTCCAAGATGAACAGCCTAACATCGTGCATACAATTGTTAACTAAAACTCTTCTGTGAAATCTTCCTACCTAAGGCTACAAACAGGAATGATGCAAATGGTAAGGTAAACCCCAAGACAAAGAACGTTCAAAATTGTTTGGATATTGCTTAGACTAACTAATTCTTTGAATTTACCAATATTAGAATTTCAAGCAGACGGGATGTTATTCATCCTTGTAATATGAGTTTATAATGTGCTTACGTGCTTGTGTCTGTCTGTAGCGCGCTTGTGTGTCTGTGCGCGCTTGGGAAAATATTGTGTATCGGAAATTCTGTGTCGTAAGTCAACAAGTTGATTGACAGGGTAACCGAGTATTAAACTTAGAGGTGTATTCAGGGGGGATGTAAGGGCTGAGCCCCCCCCCTCACTACGGACCAACCAGGGCGAGAATCAGTTTATTCTATTTAAAATTAATCCCGTTTTAGACATAACTCAACAATCTTTAAAGGGATCGACTGTAAAGGAAAAATTAAAGGGGGTATAGGATGAAACCTGAAAATCTCAGGCGTTGAACGATACATATAAGACATCTTTCTGATGTTCCTGTCTCAAGAAATCGACATAAAACTGTGTCAAATTTATACAAAAATTCATATATATGAAATTTTGTATTTAAGTTGTAGTATCAAACAGATCATATTCAACAAATACGCAACCAATCTTAAAACTTTATATCCCAGATGAGCCTGAGAATCTCAGGTTTGCTCGTATTACTATATTTATTTAGCATTTTGCATAGGTATAATTGATAATATAATTACATATAGTCCGTAATGTCCGCATTACCTCACCAGAATTTCAGCCAATGGCAGTGTAGTGTCGTCGTCATGTGATACAGACGGAAATCACGTGACCAGTATACAATTTCTCGAGACAGGAACATCAGATAGATGTCTTATAGGTAGCGTTCAACTCCTGAGATTAACAGGTTTCAATCTCTATCCCCTTTCATTTTTCCTTTACAGATTTTTGGGCCCAAATGGCTGATCCCTCCCACCCTCCCTTTGAAAGGAAAAAAGAATTCCTGACATATACGCCCCTGTATATAATTCTTAGAGAACGTTTCTTCTCTGAATAAATTCCATTCTTATTTCGTACTTTCGGAAAGGTTATTTGTCCGCTAGATGTCTCGTTTTAAATTCTTATCTAATAGATAGATAATTCAAACGTGCAAAGTTTGAGACGTTCTCAGTGTTATTTATAAACTTACTCTTGAAGACGCAATAAGCACGGTTATCTAACAAGCATGTTATATTCACGCTAATCTGAACAAACAAAACATGCTGTAAACCAGACCACGCTTATCTAACAATCTTAAGATATTTCCATCATAAATTAGGACAAACAAAAAAAACGAAATTAGGAAAAACTAAAAAAACGAAATTAGGACAAACTAAAAAAAAAGAAATCAGGACAAACTAAAAAACGAAACCAAGCACACGGAAAAAATATCAAAAGTTTTACTTCCCGAATATTTAAAATATGAAATAAAACAGTACTTATTTATTGTGAGCAAAGTAAGATAAGGGATGATGTTTGTTTTCAGAAAGTACATTATATGTATGTAAAATGTTTGATATAAGAGTGTTCCAAAAAGTACATTATATGTATGTATAATGTTTGATATAAGAGTGTTCCAAAAAACTTTCCAAAATGTGGACTAACGTATTTGAAGTTTTGAAAATGACCGAAGTTTTATATAATAAACTTTTTAAAAGCACAAAAAGTAGACCAAAGTTGTAAATGCCAAGAATTGGAGAATTGTTTATTGTTTTAAGAATAATTGACTTGTACATTTAGGATAATTAATGAATTCCGCAAATTTGTATACAGGACTGTGGGACACCCTGTAATTGCATATATATATATATATATATGTATATATATATATAAAACTGTATGTAATTGTTATTATTATTCAAATCTATTTATTGATCAAAAATGTACAGGAACAAATAAAAATGAACTTTATATATATATATAAACGAAATGTACATTTTGATTTTCTGATTTTAATAAATGTGTAGACGAAAACAACAATAAACTATGTAGGCAAAGATTAATAAAATAAAATAATCGTGCCAAAAACAGCAGCAATTTAAGACCTGGCAAAATTATACAGGGTGCTTCAGGTATGCATGGTTTTAAAAGGCAACATTCTTTGAGACGGATAAGGACAATTGCTGAGAGAGCCGTTATTGAAGATTCAACAGCTTTGCACCATTGTTTCTTTTTAAAAGTTAAAAGTATTTTAAAAACACAATTATACCTTTGCACCATCATCATAGAGTTATAGCTTTGCACCATAGATATAAAAACGACTGCGGAGAGAGCGGTCATTTTAAGTCCAACAGCTTTGCATCATTGTTTCTTTTTAAGGATTAAAAGTATCGGAACCAAAATTGTGTATTAAGTTAAAAGGTTTTTAGCTCTGCACCGTAAACATAAAGGTATAGTTTTGCACCGTAAACAAAAGAAAAATTGTAAGTTCTGATAAACTAGAAATTCAATTTAAGAAATAGAATTGGAAGCTTAAATGGCGGAAACATTCTGATAAATTTTGATACACTCGAAATTTTGAAAAAACTCGAAATACAATTGTAATGAGGAACATCCTATATATGAATAAACAAGAATGTGTTTAATGTGGGACACCCTGTATGTATACAAGACTGTAATGAGCTTGAAAATGACCATCATTCTTAGCCTCCTCAATCATTTTCATATTAGATAGATAGATAGATATATAGATAGATAGATAGATAGATAAATAGATAGATAGATAGATAGATAGATAGATAGATATTTATATTCGAAGAAATATATGTTTTCTAAGCATACATAACGGTAAAATTTTATATTTTCTTGCAAATGTTTTTTTTCTCATTGAGGCTAATTAGTAGTTTGCACAGATATTAACAAGGTAATGTAAAATTTGCATCAATGCAATCAGCATTATTGCTAAAATGTGCACTATATACATTTCAACCAACATTTTATCGCTTTGATTTTACAAATGATAATTTTTTTCCTATTTTCAATCCAATTTTTCTGCTCAACAAATTAAACATTTAAATAAATAATTATTTCTTGAACTGACCACTCCCAAGAAAATCATATTTTCCAATCCCTTGATATTGATATTTCAAATTTTGAATATTGGATCTCGAAGAATTCATAGTTTGAAATATAAAAGGTCTATGAAATAGGTTGCAAAGATAAAGGGATTAAAAATCAGAGTTTGCGGCAAAGATTTAATTCTTTTAGCACTTTTTCATGTTGATGACCATTGAAATTTCCATATAGCTTGCTACTTTTAGGCTATCTTTGGTGATTTCAAACTTTTTATATTTGATCTAGGAAAATTCATCATCTGAAATATCTAAGGTCTGCGACATTAGGATGTGAATCAGAAATCTAGTTCCTTTGTAAAATAACCTGTCAGCGTAATTTCAAGTGACCGTCTATTGATAGTTGGCACTGCCTGATTCACAACGGTACCCTTAAAAGCTTTGTCTGATCAATAATATATTAGATATTAATGTTTATAAGTTTGAAAACAGATTATTATCAATTGTGGTTTCTCTACAAAAGTAACTTAAAAATGTTTGTGCTTCATAAAATGAATAATAAATAAAATGTTTCAGAAATAAAAACTTTTAAACCTAGAAAAAAGACAGAAACTTCCATATTATTGATCAGATAAAGGTTTCAAGGGTACTGTTGTGAATCGGGCATTGCATCTTTGTATTAAGGGTCACTAAAATTTTTCTAACAGACTATAGTCCCTTTCAAAAATCTATAACAAAATTATCTGACAGGGCTGTTTCAAATTTGTTGAATATTAGTTTTGATTCACCTTGGTTTTTGACAATTATACTTTCAAACCTAAAATAGTATTTAGGTAGTTGTGAACCAATAACTTTCAAATTCTACCAGTACTAGCTTGGGAACCCAGCTTTGCCTGAACAATATTCTTTCTTTGGAAAAATCAACCAACTCAATTATTTTTTTACTGAAATATATTTCCTGTCAACTATTCAATCGATTAATCAATGAATAACCAAATCAATCAATCAATCAATGGCCCCGAACTTGAATTACCTGGTATATATTTACTCTGTAACGAAGAATACTAATTATATATTTGTAAACCACAAGGAATTCATCTACTTCAACCAATAGCACGACATTCGGTATCATTGACTCAACTCGACATCCATAAGTAAATAATATAGATAGATATGTAGAGATAGATAGATAAATAATTAAATAGATAAATAGATAAACAGATAGATAGATACGTACGGGGCACTATGTTTTTAAACACTATGCTTTTAAGCACTATTTTAAAGATTTTTTTTAAATCTTTTACATTTAAAAATAACACATAATTACTCCAAATTAACTATTTTAAAATATGGTTACAGCGAATCATTTATGTTCTTCATTGAATGACTTCATTGTATTTATGATTTTGTATATTGGATTAATTTGTGTAGTTACAAAAACGGCATGGATGATGGTTCATCGAAGTTTCAAGAAAGAGTGGGAGGGCCGGGGGATTTCTATATTTCTAATTATTGTGGGCGTCTTGTTGATTACCAAAAACCCAACTGGACCAATTTAAATACAACTTGTCATGACCGAACAATAGTTTTAAGCTAACAATTCTTCTTCATTTCTAAATCAGACAGTTGTGGGGGGGGGGGGGCAAAAACATAAATAGCACTTATAAAAATTAGTGTACATCTAACAATTATACATCTGGGGCCTTTTCTCAATTTTTGCTCGTCATTTGCTAAGATGTTTTAACAAAAGCATCTTGTCTTGCAACTTGAGATAAAGAGAAACTGTAAAACAAAACTGTAAAACTATCTTTATACTTTCTATTATTATTTCTAGCTTTAGAACCCAACATCGCCATAAACTAGACTTTCTCTATAAAATTCATCCCACTCACGGGCAGCCATTGTACATTTGAATTTCCGCGCCGGGTCAACCTTTCCGGTCCCAGTTAGTACTGTACCTAGCTCTATGGACAGGACTAGCCGTTGCAATAAGATTGACGCGGTCAGACTTCATGCTTCATATAGGTTGAATTTACTTTTACTAAAGGGGCAGAGGTGCGTGCACTCAAAATAAAACCAAGCTGAGAACCTTGAGTTCTCCAATAAAAATTTAAGGCAAATCGGTCCATGAGTTAACACCGAATTAGACATACAAACACCAAAACAGAGATTACTATTTTAATTATATATATAAATATTATAAAAATAATGTTTTGTAATGACATCTTTGATATCTTAAAAGTTGGGACATATATTCCTACGATTAAACTATATTAAATGTTGCATATAATTATACAAAAAAAGATAAAACCTTTTTCATACATAACCAATAGGAATGCAATATTATAAAAATTAAAAAAAAAACCTTAGGTTCTCGGGATTTAAATATTAGAATATTCATCTCTTTACTTTTTATTACCAATTCCTAACTTTCTCTCTATCTATAATTTAGAGATTTGTTCATTATAGTTTAGATGATAATCTTAGGAGGGGTTTTTAGGACCATATTTTGCATAAAGAAACAACCAAATGGAAAGGTTTTTAGGACCATGTTCTACATCAATAACCAACCATTTTTACGCATAGAACAATTTACATTGAAATAAACTGCAAGCACTCGTTGCAAACTCTAATTTTGTATTTCCTATATCTTTGCGTCCTGATGTTGTAGATCTTGTGATTGTGAAATAAGCTAAATCAGATTGTCTTGATTTGAAATATCCTAGGCTTGCATCATGGCATGTTGCATAAATATAAGGAATAGCAAATTAGATAGATAGATAGATAGATAGATAGATAGATAGATAGATAGATAGATAGATAGATAGATAGATAGATAGATAGATAGATAGATAGATAGATAGATAGATAGAAAGATAAATAGCTAGATAGAATATCGTTTAGATGAATAAATAGAATATCGTTTAGATGTAGGCTTCGATTAACCCAGCTGGAGATCTTTATATCAGATCAATATTTACACGAATATATGTTATCATTAACAACAACCACATTCGTACATGCATTCAGTATTAATGAGGAAGATATTGTTTTTTTTCTATCTAGAAAATTGCGAAATTCTCACAACTTTTGGCAGCCAAACCACGATTAACAATAAACAAATTTCAGTCTGAAAAATTAATTAATCGGACATCACATCCATGATACAACTCCTTAAATTGAGGGTCGTTACTTAAGATTTCGTCAGCATTCCCTTTTAACACAGCCAAATAATACATGTCAGGAAGGATATAATTAATATTAGAATTAAATGTAATAAAATAAAACTAATAGAATTCTTATTTCTAGAAAAACTGTTTTCCGATGGACGAAACATTTCCGTAACTGAGAGAGAATATCCGGAAGTAGCAAGATCTGGTTCCGGACATATTCCGGAACTGTCAGAAAGGAACCCAATGTACTCGGATAGGTTCCGGATGGAACCTTTACGAGAAGAACTCCATGGAACAATGAGTACTAACTGTTCCTGCCTAGGTAACAAAGATTTTGGAAGTTTGAAAAATTTTAACGAATTCTTAGTTTTTTAATATTTTTATTAGTGACTCAACTACCAGATTATTATTTAATATGGCTAAGCTCATGGTAAATATTTGCGTGCATTAAGTGACTGTTTTGAATAAATAAATTGTCTTGGAAAACAAGACTATTGAACTGTTATTATTGTTTATTATTTTCTAGTTTGTTCCACCGAATATATCTCCCCAGCCTCCGAGCATGGACCTAGTTCAGACAGTGGTCATTCTAGTCCAAACTCATGCAGTCCTCCAGGCTCAAGTCCAACCAATACAGGGTCCAGTCAAACCAGTCCAGCCCATAGTAAAGCGGGAAGTCCAGGTAAAGAAAGACTCAAATGATTTCACCCAAGGTAGTTTCACCTTGATTCTAAAAAATAATAACTAAACAATATAATACTTTTGATCATATGGCCAAAGCACTCGCCCCTGTAGCCTATCCTATCCTATCCAAGCTGCCGCGCTCGGCCCAGAAATTGTCCAATCAAACACGGGAATGAAATTAAAAATGTTTAGGACCTAGTAGCTATGTGGAGGATAGGTTGACCTACTTGGTTTAGGACCTAGCAGCTGTGTGAAGGACAGGTTGACCTACTTGTGTTTAGGACCTAGCAGCTGTGTGGAGGACAGGTTGACCTAGTTGTGTTTAGGACCTAGTAGCTGTGTAAAGTATAGGTTGACCTTTTTGTGTTTAGGACCTGTAGCTGTGTAGAGGATAGGTTGACCTACTTGTGTTTAGGACCTAGTAGCTGTGTGGAGGATAGGTTGACCTACTTGTGTTTAGGACCTAGTAGCTGTGTAGAGGATAGGTTGACCTGCAATTGTTTAGAAACTAGTAGCTGTGTAGAGGATAGGTTGACCTGCTTGTGTTTAGGACCTAGCAGCTGTGTAGAGGATAGGTTGACCTACTTGTGTTTAGGACCTAGTAGCTGTGTAAAGGAAAGGTTGACCTGCTTGTGTTTAGGACCTATTAGCTGTGTGGAGGATAGGTTAACCTACTACTTGTTTTTAGGACCTAGTACCTGTGTAGAGGATAGGTTGACCTACTTGTGTTTAGGACCTAGGAGCTGTGTAAAGGATAGGTTGACCTACTTGTGTTTAGGACCTAGGAGTTGTGTAGAGGAAAGCTTGACCTACTTGTGTTTAGGACCTAGTAGCTGTGTAGAGGATAGATTGACCTACTTGTGTTTAGGACCTAGTAGCTGTGTAGAGGATAGATTGACCTACTTGTGTTTAGGACCTAGTAGCTGTGTGGAGGATAGATTGACCTACTTGTGTTTAGGACCTAGTAGCTGTGTAGAGGATAGATTGACCTACTTGTGTTTAGGACCTAGTAGCTGTGTAGAGGATAGATTGACCTACTTGTGTTTAGGACCTAGTACCTGTGTGGAGGATAGATTGACCTACTTGTGTTTAGGACCTAGTAGCTGTGTGGAGGATAGATTGACCTACTTGTGTTTAGGACCTAGTAGCTGTGTAGAGGATAGATTGACCTACTTGTGTTTAGAACCTAGTAGCTGTGTGGAGGATAGATTGACCTACTTGTGTTTAGGACCTAGTAGCTGTGTGGAGGATAGATTGACCTACTTGTGTTTAGGACCTAGTACCTGTGTGGAGGATAGATTGACCTGCTTGTGTTTAGGACCTAGTAGCTGTGTAGAGGATAGGTTGACCTACTTGTGTCTAGGACCTAGTAGCTGTGTAGAGGAAAGGTTGACCTGCTTGTGTTCGCTATTAGCTGTGTAGAGGATAGGTTGACCTACTTGTGTTTAGGACCTAGCAGCTGTGTAAAGGATAGGTTGACCTACTTATGTTTAGGCCCTAGTAGCTGTGCAGAGGATAGGTCGACCTGCTTGGTTTAGAACCTAGTAGCTGTGTAGAGGATAGGCTGGCCTGCTAGTGTTTAGGACCTAGTGGCTTTTTAGATGGCTGTTACAGGTTGACCTGCTTGTGTTTAGGACCTAGTACCTGTGTAGAGGATAGATTGACCTGCTTGTGTTTAGGACCTAGTACCTGTGTGGAGGGCTGTGACCGGTTGACCTGTTTGGTCTGCCCCCGCCTGGAGAAGAAGTGCAATAATGAGAAGTGTATAATGTGCACAACTTTAGGTAAATAAAGCATCAAAGAATGCCTAAAAATTGTTACAAAGATTTTTTCAAATTCTTCGTATTAGGTAAAGGCAATGCTAACGTCCCATAACACGAACAAACTATTAAAGAGATTTTATGCAGGACATATTCTCAAGTAACCCTTTTTAATTTAAATGTCATGTGCAGTTCGCAGTTCGTCGTTTGATAATGGATGAAAAGATAATCTTTTGTTTTATTTCCATACAAAGATTATTTACTATGACGGGTCTATTTAAAAGTCCCTAGCGCACGTGGATTTAATGGTTCTGTCAATATTCCAGAAAGCTATAACTTTCGATCACATTGTCTCCTATTAAACATAATTTTTCAGGCTTCTTTCTTGAATACTTTTTTTGCCGGCATATCCGTTTTGAATAAAAAGTATAAAACATACAAATCCTTAACTTTAAATATTGTTAAAATATAAACCAAAACGCGTATGATTTCAAATAGAAGAAACCGAATGGCTCTAACTCAGGTTAGTCCGGGGTGAGCGTATTTATGCTACAGAGACAACGACCGTTTAAGAATAGAAAAACAACGATTTCTGGATAATTGTTACTCAACAGTATACCACTGAGAATCAAACATATCACTTGAAATTACAGTTCCTTGAAAAAAAAACATTTTTTACAAAGGAATTGAGTCTTTGCCACAAATTCAAATTTTCCAATCCCAATATCTTGACAGCCTTTAAGTGTAAACTTTTGATATTTCAACATTATTTTACAAAGAAATTGAGTCTTTGCCACAAACTCAAATTTTCTAATCCCAATATCTTGGTAACCTTTAAGTGTAAACCTTTGATATTTCAAACCAGGATTATGTGATCTAACTTAATTCATAGTTTGAAATATCTAAGGTCTACCATTGAATTACAGAGTTTGCGTCAAAAGACTCGATTGCCTAGGAACATTTTTTGTCCATCCTGTAGGAAACTGTTGTTGTTGCCAATCTGTAGCTAAATCAGTAATTATACACATCTGCCAAACATTGAGCGCTGCCGTTTCTTGCGAACCCGAGCAAATATTCAAATTGGCAGGCTCACCGCCGGAGAATGACATAATTTTGCATGAAAAATAAGCCTTCATTTTGTTCCTCTGGCTCAATGAGCTGAATATTTGCACGCAAACTGCAACAACGCGCTCTCAGGGTTCCGACATTTTTATTGTGACAATTTATCTCGTAAAATAGACATTAAAGTAACATTAAAGAAATTGTAAAGTTATTTGGGCAGCAATGTGGGAGGTACAGGGAGAACCAGAAAAATATGGTGGTAGGCGATTATATCAATTAAATGAAGACGACTTTCGATTTCATTTTTAATCTATATGGAAAGCAAAATGGAAACAAAGAGAAACTTTTAATATTTAATTAATGTCGTTCTTTTCGTTTCTTATTTGGAAAGTGTCTCTACGAATTTTTTAATTTCCAACTGCTGCATCTAATATAGCTCCTAATATATATTTTTTTAATTTCCAACTGCTGCATCTAATATAGCTCTTAATATATATTTTTTAATTTCCAACTGCTGCATCTAATATAGCTCCAATTATATATTACAGCGATTTTTTTTAAATCGGTTTGATTCACAACAGTACCATTGAAGACTTGCTAATAAAATATGAATTAGATATTCATGTTTTTCTTTTAAAAAAACTGATCATTCTCGTTTGTGGTTTTATCTACAAAAGAGATAAGAGAAAAATTTATAAAACTTAAAAATTTCAAGTAAAAAAACGACGTTATCTTCCACACATCGATCAGATTATAAGGTTTAAGGGTACCGTTGTGAATCCAGGGTGGTCACCTGAAAATACAGACAGCCCCTTTAATACAGACAGCCCCTTTAATGTTATGTTTCTATTTTTAGAACGGCCTCGGACTGGGAACCTCCCTCCTCCCCCTTTACCTAAAAAGACTGTTCCCCCTTTTCAAGAATACAGATTTGGATTTGAAGAAGAAATGCCCCACGATCTTTTAAAAGAGGGTGTGGCAGAAGTAAAGGAGGGCGGGGAGGGGGTAGATGGGGGCCAGGAAGGACAAAAGAAGAAGAAAAATGCTACGAGAAGAATGGAACAAATACTTAAAATTCACACTGAACCAGAGCGGAAACAAGATTTGGTAGGTTTTTTTTTATTTGATAAGTTTAGTATGAAAGGTACAGACATAACTAATAAAGTCTTTAAAGAACTGTGACCCTCCATGATAAGATATCAACGTCCGATCTACAAGATGTCAGCTTAAGATTTCAAGTTTCAAGCAAATCATTTATTGATATCTTTGCATGAGGATCACTTGAAATTACGCTCATAGTCCCTTTAAATCAAAATTTCGCTTAGGATATGTAAATTGTAAATGCTAACTGTTTGATGTAACCCGGCTTTTAAAATCATAATGTTATAAGTAACATATTTAAATATATATAATTATACAAATATCATACAAATTTTGTTCATTATTTATTACCAAATACTATCACTAAATAAATCTGTTAAATACATATATATATATTAAGGCAACAAAAAATGACTGACCCCTGTTTAAAGTTTGACATTGGATGTTTAACCTGCGTCAGTGATGTGCATTTTAAAACTGCATCATCCCGCATGAAAAGCACTAATTGCATCATCCCCCATACATATGTATCCTCAATAAAGCCCTAGTGATCCTTATTAAAGACCTAAATACCTAAATACCACGCAACCCAGACAAGTCAGGCATTCAAGCGCTATTCAAGCACTTTGTCAGTCCTTAACCCAGTATATTAGTAAAGTTAGGATTGGGGACGGTTCATTTTACGAACATAAGTTTTTGGAAATTAGAAAAAGCAAAAACGAATTATTCAACGGTAATTACAATTTTGTTAACTTTATGCCTATACTATTTGAAACTTAAATATGTTTGTTTTTAAATTAAGATCAAGCCCCTTATTCTTTGGATGGTATAAGGAAAATCGTAAATAAAAACCGGAAAAATTCTGATCACGAAGGGTTAGAATTGTAAATTAAAATAATGTCTTCATTAATGAATATGTAAACTGTAAGTTCGGACCAAAAACCTTTCATCTAATGGTGCATGGAGGTAATCCATTAACGACCTAAAATTTGCGAAAATTTAGGTAAAATTCCTGATAAGTAAGGAACAGTTACTAGATTATCTAATCTTGGAACTTTAGAAGAGTGGATATCGAGATCATTGCTTGATTCTCTCTTTTTCTCAAACTCGAGACTTACCTAATCTTGTAACTTGTATCTTGAAAAGTGTATGAAATTCAACCAACCAGAGTCGCGTTTCAGAAGCCCGGAAATTTGAAATGTTGCCCGCCATTTAAGATTATATACAGAAACGGAAGGGTCTCTCTAATTTTGAAAAACCGATAGCATGTTTAAAAAAATTTCAACGTTTCCAGTCCTGGAACTGTAGTATATTATTCCAAGTTTCCTGTCCTAGAACTGTAGTATATTATTCCCAAGTTTCCAGTCCTAGAACTGTGGTAAATTATTCCAAGTTTACAGTTCTAGAACTGTAGTATATTATTCCAAGTTTACAGTCCTAGAACTGTAGTATATTATTCCAAGTTTCCAGTCCTAGAACGTAGTATATTATTCCAAGTTCAGTCCTAGAACTGTAGTATATTATTCCAAGTTTCCAGTCCTAGAACGTAGTATATTATTCCAAGTTTCCAGTCCTAGAACTGTAGTATATTATTCCAAGTTTACAGTTCTAGAACTGCAGTTTATTATTCCACGTTTCCGGTCCTAGAACTGTAGTAAAATATTCCCAAGTTTCCAGTCCTAGAACTGTAGTATATTATTCCAAGTTTCCAGTCCTAGAACTATAGTACATTTATCCAAGTTCAGTCCTAGAACTGTAGTATATTATTCCAAGTTTACAGTCCTAGAACTATAGTATATTATTCCAAGTTTACAGTCCTAGAACTGTAGTATATTATTCCCAAGTTTCCAGTCCTAGAACTATAGTATATTATCCAAGTTTCCAGTCCTAGAACTGTAATATATTATTTCCAAGTTTCCAGTACTATAGTATATTATTCCAAGTTTACAGTCCTAGAACTGTAGTATATTATTCCCAAGTTTCCAGTCCTAGAACTATAGTATATTATTCCAAGTTTCCAGTCCTAGAACTGTAATATATTATTTCCAAGTTTCCAGTCCTAGAACTGTAGTATATTATTCCAAGTTTCCAGTCCTAGAACTGTAGTATATTATTCCAAGTTTACAGGGTTAATTATCTATACAAGACATTCTTATATACGTTCCTTATTGCCGGCCAAACGGCTGGACCGAATGGGCTGAAAGCTTTTGTGGACAGCACAGGGCTAAAAAATCAAAATGTTATTTTTTTTTGGAAACAATTTTTTCAATTTTCAAGCTTTTGTGGACAGCACAAGGCTAAAAAATCAAAATGTTATTTTTTTGGAAACAATTTTTTCAATTTTTTTACTGCATTTTTTTTCACGGGCAAACCCCGGGCCCTACAGCTAGGGACTGTAGATGTAATTTCAGTAAACCTCTCTCTCCTTCTAATATAGAGTCTCATACATTATGGATAACCGTGTATTATATATCACATTCTCTGTTTGAGAGTTTTTTATTTAGAAATAATTTTGAAAGCTTTTTTGGTGGAAAAAAAACTCTATTACAAAAAAGTTTTGAATAGCAATAATTCAACGTCTAATCTTTAGAGGAAATAGTTTTACTATCTGATGAAAACACAGCATTTTTATGATGAAATATGATATAACAATAATAACAAAGATATTTAATGAAAATAAATAAAGGCTTATAAACTAAAATAAAATCTAAACATAGTATTTGTTTTAATCTACTATAAATTAAACAATTTACATATTTTATTTTGTAGGGGATGAAAACTTTAGACAAAAAGAGGCACAAACGAAGTATACTTAAACAGGTATTTAAACAAAACAATACTAATTTCATTTTCATTTTTAATAAGATATATAAAAATAGTTCAGAGAAATAAAAAATTACAACTTTCAGACAATACAATTAAAGTGCATTGTTTTTGATCTTTTTTTTTTGCTTAAAAAAGTTAAAAAATCAAAGTTTAAGTGGATCACAACCCTGAATTTAATTGTCTAAACACTGTTTAAAGCAGAGTGATTTCAAGGGACCTCTGTTTTAAAAAGTAACAACGCACTTTTTGATTCGCGTCATTAAATAAGTTAGATTAAGTGCCTCTTTGTTTTTGTGTCTTAAAAATCAATCATTTTCAATAGAGTTTCTCTTAAGATAAAGGCGCACTGTTGTAAATCTGAAATATTACACTGTAAATTGGAAGTCACTTGAAGTTACGTCGGTTGTCCCTTTCAGCCAGTGCATAAATATAAATATTGTAGGAACACAGTTCCTTTCAGCCAGTGCATAAATATAAATATTGTAGGAACACAGTTCCTTTAAGCCAGCGCATAAATATAAATATTGTTGGAATGCAGTTCCTTTAAGCCAGTTCATGAATATAAATATTGTTGGAATACAGTCCCTTTAAGCCAGTGCATAAATACAAATATTGTTGGAATGATGTCCCTTTAAGCCAGTGCATAAATATAAATATTGTTTGAATACAGTCCCTTTAAGCCAGTGCATGAATATAAATGTTGTTGGAATACAGTCCCTTTAAGCCAGTGCATAATTATAAATATTTTTGGTATGCAGTTCCTTTAAGCCAGTGCATAAATATAAATATTGTTGGAATGCAGTTCCTTTAAGCCAATGCATAATAATAAATATTGTTGGAATGCAGTTCCTTTAAGCCAGTGCATAAATATAAATGTTGTTGGAATGCAGTTCCTTTAAGCCAGTGCATAAATATAAATATTGTTGGAATACAGTTCCTTTAAGCCAGTGCATAAATATAAATATTGTTGGAATGCAGTTCCTTTAAGCCAGTGCATAAATTTAAATATTGTTGGAATACAGTCCCTTTAAGCCAGTGCATAAATCTAAATATTGTTGGAATGCAGTTCCTTTAAGAAGTGAATAAATGTAAATGTTGTTGGAATGCAGTCCCTTTAAGCCAGTGCATAAATATAAATATTGTTGGAATGCAGTTCCTTTAAGCTAGTTCATAAATATAAATATTGTTGGTTATCTATCTATCTATCTATCTATCTATATATCTATCTATCTATCTATCTATCTATCTATCTATCTTTCTACCTACTTACCTACCTACTTACCTACCTACTTGTCTATATTTTTATCTATCTATCTATTTTATAATATATTATTAATGCTATGGGTTCTTGAAGTATTATCTGAATGAGAGTTGAACGATTAGAGTTTAACGACATATGGAACAGTAGCGTAAACTCTATACAATACAGGGACAACATGGACAGATGTCAGAGAGATGGAAATATGAAGGATAACTATATAGATATATTAGTATGTAGGTAGATAGAAGAAACCTAGAGAAAGAAATACTTCGACAGTATCTTCCACATTTTTGATCAGATTAAGGTGTTACGGTAACATTGAGGGTTACATTACCCTCCCCCCTTCATCAGTACACCCCGCCTCCCACATCCCTATCTCCATATTGCATGTCATTTGTGTGATAGGGTTAATCCATGTACATTGTTCTTAGAAAACCCAAGAAAATATAATATTAGGAATCATCTTAGTTAATCCATGTACATTGTTCTTAGACAAACCAAAGAAATATAGTTTTAGGAATCACCTAAGTTAATCCATGTACATTGTTTTGTAAAAAAAAATATTAGGAATCATCTTAGCTAATCCAAGTACATTGTTCTTAGACAAACCAAGAAAACATAATATTAGGAATTATCTTAAAGAGATTCAAGAGACCTTCCATCTGAAGAGGGGCATGTCCGATGCACAACGATATCCTTTCAACCTTTATCTCAACAATATCTGTATTGTAGTTTGGATACAAGTTTACTGGTTACTGTTGTGAATCTAACATGCACCTCTTCAGATGTGCGCTCAATTTAATGGGAGTGTTCGCAAAAAATGAAAGGGGGTATAGGCTTAATGCGATAAAAAAGCACTTTTGATCGCTACTAATCTTACTTCTATCTGTTGCGTCTATAAGGAGAAAATTGTTAAAATCAACTAATACCGAAGAACGTAGTGTCCATACAAATTCAGAAAGATGCAACATTCAACTCGGATCGTAAACAAATCAATTTTATTCCAATCAAATCATTCAGATATTGCAAACAATATCTGAATTATTTTTCGACGTTTCGCAAATTGTTGATATTTCATAATATTTTATATTTTTCATGATCTGAGAGTTACTTTTGAAATCATTTATTCCTGTTTCGAGGATTTTTGATAATGAAGACGACATTTTCATATTTTCCAGGAATGTTCGAAAATCCAGCGCCAGCGAAAATTATTTTAAAAAAACAAAATCAAAATATCCCCTTTCATTTTTTGCGAACACTCCCTTTAAATAAAAACGACATTCCGACATGCTAGTTACATCAGTGCATCGCACTTTTTATGAGAAATTCAAATTTTTCGATTGCACAGAAATTTTTGATAAATTTTCTAAATCTGATATCTTTGCAACCAGGTGTAAGTAAAGAATTTAGATATATCATTATCAAGGCATGAATTTTAATTTATCTATTTGAAGTTTGAAATAGCGCAGGTTTACACCATCAGGTTTGCAAAGATAAAGGGATACGATAATTAAAGTGTGGGGCAAGTAGTCAGTTTCTTTGTATAAATTGACAAACAAGAACTCACGGCTTGAAATAACAACGTCTTATAAATTTGATGCATTACTATTATGGAACAGCTTAACCCCAATAAGGTAATTTTGAGATATATTTTAATAAGAATTTCAAATGAAAAGTTTAAGTTGAGTGTTTCTTTAAGAAGTTTCTTGAATCTTATTTTCCTTGCTGCGTTCTTATCATTTTGGGCGGAGTCACACATCAATGTCTAAGATAGAAAGATAAATATAGATAGATAGATAGATATAAGGATAGATAAAGAGATAAATAGATAGATAGATAGATGTCCCGCAAGTGTGTGATTTGCATCGTTTTATTTCTATTGTTTCCAATCTGTTTGAAGATATAAAATATTACAGTTCGACATGCAACCTTACTACATCTTCATTCATGGAGGATATATATATAGAGTACACATCTTCATTCATGGAGGATTTATATATATAGAGAGTACACATCTTCATTCATGGAGGATTTATATATAGAGTACACATCTTCATTCATGGAGGATTTATATATAGAGTACACATCTTCATTCATGGAGGAAATATATATATATAGAGTACACATCTTCATTCATGGAGGATATATATATATATAGAGTACACATCTTTATTCATGAAGGATATATATATATAGAGAGTACACATCTTCATTCATGGAGGATATATATATAGAGAGTACACATCTTCATTCATGGAGGATATATATATAGAGTACACATCTTCATTCATGGAGGATATATATATAGAGATTACACATCTTTATTCATGGAGTTAGAGAGAGAGAGAGAGAGAGAGAGTACACATCTTCATTCATGGAGGATATATATATAGAGAGTACACATCTTCATTCATGGAGGATATATATATAGAGAGTACACATCTTCATTTATGGAGGATATATATATAGAGAGTACACATCTTCATTCATGGAGGATATATATATATATATATAGAGTGTACACATCTTCATTCATGGAGGATATATATATAGAGAGTACACATCTTCATTCATGGAGGATATATATAGAGAGTACGCAACTTCATTCATGGAGGATATATTTATAGAGAGTATACATCTTTATTAATGAAGGATATGTATATAGAGAGTGCAGTGTCATTGGGTGGAGTTCCTGTCATATGATTCGGACGTATACATAATTTTACGTATATTTATGTCTAATAAGTATTAATAAAATCTATTAAAAATGAAAAATTCTTAAATTCAAATAATAATAGGACCAAACCTAATTTTTACTCAGACTCCTCGGGGATATCGCCGTTTTCAGATTGGTTGCGTATTTGCTGAATATGATCTATTTAACCCTTCTAAATTTATACAAATTTGGTATATACCGATTTGTGTATAATTTGACACCGTTTTTATCAATTTCTCTAGACAGGAACATCAGATAGAACTCGCAAGGGTTTCGATCAACTTCTAAGTAACTTAAGTTTCAGCCTATATCCCCTTTAATTTTTCCTTTACATGTCCTTAAAGATGTTAAGAAGCCTTATAGATTTTATAATAAACAGTTTCTAAAAAAAAAGAAAGTTTAAAATTGTTCAGAAACACAAATTAAAATGAATTAGGAGTTTATAACCATATTATAGAAAAAAGAAAATATAAAAACATGTATATTTACAACAGTTAAAAAACCAAAAATGACATTGAAAATGTTTTTGCAGTTTGAACGTTTATTGATAATATCAGGAAAATTGCATGTATATGCGTCAAGGAGGCACGTGTGATATTGAACCCCCCGACCTACGCATTTTATCCCAATTTGCCGCGTATAAGATTGAAAACACTACTCGGGGGTTGCGCACGAGCGTAATAAATAAAATGCGTCACTTAAGAGATAAACGCAAAATTACGCATTCTTGTTTATATTAACGAAACAAATCTGTTCTACGAACTTATACGAAAGGAATTTAGTCTTTGCCACAAACTCAAATTTTCTAATCCATCTTTGCAACCTGATGGTGTAAACCTTTGATAGCAGAATTCTTAGTTTGAAATAACTAAGATCTACGACATGGGATTGCAAAGATTTTCAGAGTTTGTGGCAAAGGCTGGATTTCTTTGATTTACATTTTTAAAACTTATTATTTCTTTATTTGAACAAATCTTAGCACTTTTTTCTTCCTTTATGATATTCCACGAATTAAATAAAAATCAGCTTCCATGTTTTTTTTGTATATTGTTTTTTAACAAAAAAGAACGAGCTACTGAGTTACCTTTAAAATATGAGACTTCAGAGAGACGACTCTATTATAAGGAACTAAATTTGTCTGTTTCCTCCCTCTTATGATTTTCTGCAACAGTAATCTTTTCTCTTTCGTTGAAAAGACAATGAAAAGGTTTGCTAAGCAGAAAATTAAATTCTCCCTTGAAATCGTTTTATTAACGGAGTGTATGTTAATTTCTTTCTTTTAGTTTAATTTTTGATGGAATATTTTATATTTCATTTTAAATGTAAAAGCTCAAAAATATTAAAATTAAATATTTTTTTTATTTTCAGGTCCATTTCCCATTCCAGCACGAGTACATTGACATGCGTCATATTCTAGCCATAGTAGACCCTAGACTCATTCATCCTTAGACGTTTATCCATAGTCGATCCTAGACTCATTCATTCATAGATTTTTATCCATAGCAGATCCTAGACTTCTTCATCCATAGACGTTTATCCTTAGTAGATCCTAGACTTCTTCATCCATAGACGTTTATCCTTAGTAGATCCTAGACTTCTTCATCCATAGACGTTTATCCATAGCAGATCCTAGACTTCTTCATCCATAGACGTTTATCCTTAGTAGATCCTAGACTTCTTCATCCATAGACGTTTATCCTTAGTAGATCCTAGACTTCTTTATCCATAGATTTTTATCAATAGAATGTCATACACAGAGGTCCAACAAAAAAGCTCATCCATAGAAGTTTATTGGTTGAATATCTTTTCCATAGAAGTTCATCTATTGACATCTATCCATTGAGGTCCAACAAAATACGTTCATGAGACGTCCATTCATAGAAGTTCATCAATTGAGACGTCCATCGAGGTCCAACAAAATACGTTCATGCACGTCCACTCATAGAAGTTCATCAATTGAGACGTCCATCAAGGTCCAACAAAAGACGACAATCCATAGAATTTCATAGACGTTCATCTATTGACGTCTATCCAAAGACGTTCTTCTGCAGACGTCCATCAAAAAGAACTTTTTCTTCAGACGGTCCGCCTGAAACGCCAACCTATCCAAAGACGTTATCTAATAGACGGCCAATTACCATGTTTTACGTGTATCATAATTATTGCTACAGATAAAAAATCTACTATGAATCTAAATTAAAAGTTTTTAATCCTAAAATGGAAATTAAAATGTTTCAAGAAATTTTTGTCATAAGAGAAAACAGATGATCATTTTTTTAAAATTTAAAATACTCTGTGTTCATACTATGAGTCATGTGTGCTCGATACTTTTAAACGCAAAAAATACTAGAATTTTTTAATACTTTGGAATGGACAGAGGTGCTAAATTAAATCGATTCTTATGAGTTAAATTCCTTGTAGCTTAACTCCATAGCATTTAAAAGTGTTCACCTAGGATAATAAAAATTGTCCAAAGCGGATATAGAATTCTAGATCTGTTGTCCAAAGCGGATATAGAATTCTAGATCTGTTCAGCACAACTTGAAATTCTTTATTCTATTTTATGAGAATAAACTGTAGATATTTCAGCAAATTGTCTATTATATGCCGGCCATTGTGCAAATTCTGTTTAAATATTTATATCGAAATATATTTTTATATTATGCACCTTTTTCATAATATGCTTGTGAGGGTAAAAATTTTCGAACTAATATCGCAAATTCTGCGATAGTTTTAGATGTCGTCCCATGTTTATTGAAACACTCTGACTAATTATATATATTTTGTGTATGTTTTAATTCAAAATAATCAGAGCCGATAAATCTTTTATTGTGAATATCGAGATCATGCGTTTATCTTGTGTTAATCTGCAGATTAAATTAATCTTTATTTTATATCAAGCCTGGTAATCTTACCCAGTCAGGGATTGAAGGCAAGGATTTAATGCAAGGAAAGTTATTTCAGAGGTGTACGCATCTTTTGTACTGCAGTGTACTGTCACTGGGCGGTAATGTAAACACGAGACGGATGTTGAAGCCTGACATGGGATCCATCTTTCACATAAATAATCAATGATTCTGGTCATAGGAAACTGTTATGCGAATTATCAAAATTATCAAAATTCAATGCGCGCTTTTAACCTCCTCGGATACTAAATTTACAAATTCCGTCCAGAGAGAACTGGTTTCAATATGTACGCAGAGTATACGCAACCACAATTAACTTTTCTTGCATTAGTACCTTGATTGAAGGGAACTTTGATCAGAGAATGAATAATAAAATGAAGATATGGAAAGGTATAGTTTTTGTTAGATCCTCAATTAAAGTGTCCACAGTGGATATCGAGAGCAAAGAATCTGGATTTCGAATATTCCATACAAAAGTTCCCAGTTCAGGAAAGGGTGGGGCGTATTTAATTACGGTTTAAAATATGATTTAATTGATGACACTGCCAAATATGTTTCATTTGTTGTATTTTTCCTTTTATTGTTTTATAGATGGGAGTTTATACGGTTTATTTTTGCATCAAATATTACTTTATTTTACTAAATAAAATGCATTAAAGGGACTGAACACGTAAATACAAGTAACTCTTAGTTTAGTAGTTTGTCAGATTTTTAACTGTACCCTTTAAACCTAAGCCTGAGCCAGATTGAGTAAGAAAGCCATGTTTTCTACCTAAAAATTGATTATTTTGTAGAAATAAATTGAGGATTTTTTTTGCAGAGGCAGTGAAGGAAATTGTGAAAATATAATATTTTTCAAGATGGCAAAATTACGATTACGATATTGTTGAATTTTTTTGCTCCTTTAAATACACAAAAATTAATTTATTTTCCCCTCACAATAATTTATTTTTCAAAATTTAGAAAGAACATAAAAACTTTAAAATTTAAAAATATATACATCCCTGAAAAATGGAAAATGTACACCCCCTGAAGAATGGTAAATGTACTTTCCTGAAGAATGGTAAATGTACATCCCTGAAGAATGGTAAATGTACACCCCTGAAGAATGGTAAATGTACATCCCTGAAGAATGGTAAATGTTCACCCCTGAAGAATGGTAAATGTGAATGGTAAATGTTCACCCCTAAAGAATGGTAAATGTACACCCCTGAAGAATGGTAAATGTTCACCCCTGAAGAATGGTAAATGTTCACCCCTGAATGGTGGGGCACCTACAGTTACGCCTACAGTCCCTTTACAATTAGATTATGCACAGAAATAACTTTAATTTGCAAAAAAAAAACATTAAATGATTTAACCCACGAATATGGAAGTTCTTTGTTTTTAATTGAAAAAGCTTCTGGACAAAACTTAACATTCAAAACTTCAAGCAGTACACTAGCTTTAAGCAGTACACTAGCTTCAAGCAGTACACTAGCTTCAAGCGGTACACTAGCTTCAAGCAGTACACTAGCTTCAAGCAGTACACTAGCTTCAAGCAGTACACTAGCTTCAAGCAGTACACTGGCTTCAAGCAGTACACTAGTTTCAAGCAGTACACTAGCTTCAAGCAGTACACTAGTTTCAAGCAGTACACTAGCTTCAAGCAGTACACTAGCTTCAAGCAGTACACTGGCTTCAAGCAGTACACTAGTTTCAAGCAGTACACTAGTTTCAAGCAGTACACTAGCTTCAAGCAGTACACTAGACAGAAGGAGAAGGTCAAATTGAGATATTACTGCTATGACTTTGGAACCTCGTAAGTTCTCTAGTTTTGATTTTACGCAAAATTATGAATATAAAATAAATAAACAAAGAATTAGTACTGTCTCTGTCATAAGTAGCCTGGCCAGGGGGTACAAATAAATGAAAATATTTCGAATTATTTTACTTTATAAACTACTACTTTATAAATATTTATGCATTGAATTATGATCAATATCAAACTGAGAATGTTTCTAAGTACGGATTTTATGAATTTGAGCCAGGTATTGAGACGGTTCAAACCTGTATTTTGAATCGGTGCTTCAAGATTTGTCACGTGCTATATAAAGCTACACTGCAGCATTATAGACAAATAGTTGAATCAAGTGAAAGTACTTCAGCGACCTAGCTCAAATTTATAAAATTCAGTCTCTCAAACATGATAAGATTGACTAGTGTAAACTGTTGAGTGAAGGCCGTTCTTAATTATTAATGGAATATGCGCATATAAACTTCATTCATACAAACTTTTTAATAGGTTTGCATTTTGCATCCCTCGGACAAATATTTTCTAGATCAATTCATGTAAATGTTAACTGCACGTCAAACTAATGTAAATTTCACGTAAGAATATTATATGTTTTCAATCATAATTCATCTTATTCAAGCGTTATCGAGAAGAATAAAAATTTTATGAATTTCAAATACAGGGGATCTTAGTTCCAAAACTAATATCTCAGTGTTAGAAATGGTCCAAGTGTTAGTTTCGGAACTAATATCTCAGTGTTAGAAATGGTCCAAGTCTTAGTTTTGGAACTAATATCCCCTGAAATATGTAAACGGACAAATTCACTTAAGCTGATTGAAACATATATGTGTATCAGTAAAATACAGACAATGAAACGATTATCTTGTACAGAAGTTCGTCCAAGCTTGCTGTTTAGCGCAATTAAATTTTATGAAGACATGAACATAGATTACCTTGATAAAAGCTAAACTTTATAAAGACATAAACATAGATAACATAGATAAGAATAAAACGGTAAATATAAAAATAAACATGGATTACATAGATAAGAATTAAGCTTTATATAGACATGAACATTGAACATAATTTACAAAGATAAGAATTAAACTTTATACAATGACATGAACATAAATTGCATAGATAAGAATTACACTTTATATATAGATATGAACATAGATAAGAATTGAACTTTAAATACATATATGTGACCTGAATTGCATATAATATACATTGAACATTATAGAGTGTATACAGTGAACACTCAATTTCATGCACGGAATTTTCAGATTAAAAAAAGGATTTCTCAGTCCTCGATTATAGATTTAAAGAGCGCAAAAGTGAATCGAATTTGACACTCTACAAATAAAAGGTCACTTAAAACTACGTATGCAGTCCCTTTAAAACCACGTATACAGTCCCTTTAAAACCACGTATACAGTCCCTTTAAAACCACGCATACAATCCTTTTAAAACCACGTATACAGTCACTTTAAAACCACGAATACAGTCCCTTTAAAATTGAAAAAAATAGATTTTTGAGATTTGCAAATATTCCTCTTAATATTCATCTGAATGCATTTTTTGACAAGTTTATTATTACTTCAGGAAGTTGAGGATAAGCATAAAAGATGGAAATCTGTCTTCGTCTATCTTCGTCTGTCTTCGTTAGTCTTCGTCTGTCTTTGTCTGTTTTCGTCTGTCTTCGTCTGTTCCGTCAGTTATCTGAAAATAAGACCAACATAATTTATATCTTTATATTTCAAAATTGTTTAACAATCGCCAAATTGGGTGGGATAAAATAAAGTATAAAATGGTTTCGTGTGAAAAGTATTGAGTAAAGAATGAAGCGAATACTCTTTCGCACAATAAGTTGATTAAAGCTCACACCGTACAGACGGAAACTTTAAAGGACATAAATTACCGAAACCCGATTTTAAGTTTAAAGAAGCCGGTAGAGTTAGCATGAAAATAAAACAAGCGAACCCCTTATTTAAGTTTGTATTATTCGGGTTTTCACAAATTTTTAAATCCCAACTCTACAGTTTTTCGAAACTGGGTTTTAAAACTGTCTTTCAAGTTCAAGTCTCCGGGATCAACTCTACACACAGACAGGGGTCAACTGTAATCTATAATAATCTTCGCTTAAACACAGAAGTATAAATTTTATAAGATGAGTAGGGGATAAAATTACAAACACCTTTGTGAACAATTTCAAGGATGTTTCAAGAAATTTTTGGAAAATCCACTTAAGTAGTTAAAAATATGGTAGAATAAGGTAGAATTAGGTAGAATAAGGTATAATAATTCAGAATAAGGTAGAATAAGGTAAAATAAGGTAGAATAGGGTAGAATAAGGTAGAATAAGGTAGAATAAGGTAGAATAAGGTAGAATAAGGTAGAGTAAAGTAGAATAAGGTAGAATAAGGTAGAATAAGGTAAAATATGGTATAACAATTCAGAATAAGGTAGAATAAGGTAGAATAAGGTAGAATAAGGTAAAATAAGGTAGAATAAGGTAGAATAAGGTAGAATAAGGTATAATAAGGCAGAATAAGGCAGAATAAGGCAGAATAAGGCAGAATAAGGTAGAATAAGGTAGAATAAGGTAGAATAAGGTAGAATATGGTAGAATTAATGCAGAATAAGGTAGAATAAGGTAGAATAAGGTAGAATAAGGTAGAATAATGTAGAATACAAGTTGCAAATCTTGGCCTTTGGCTTGCATTCGACACATGATTTAAAATTATAGCATTTTGAAAGGGTCTATTTACTTATCTTTAGTAATGTTTCAGATCATAAGTGTTAATCTAAATTAAAGAAACTAGGCTTTCAGGGCGCTTCACGTCCACCTTCTATTTCATTTGTAAACATTTTCTCTTTTTGTATCTACGATGTAAAACATAAACAAGCAAAACAAATTAACGGTTCTTACAAAAAAAATTATGGATTTTCAAAATTTGATAAAGATAAAATTTTTTCCTGAACGACAAAATCGTTCACGAAAAATTTCGCTCGTTTAAAAAAGCGGTGCCCATCTCTACCTTTAGATCTTAAAATTACACATGAGATTACGGGGACAGTCCCTTTAAGAAGAGTTAATAATATCCTTGTTTGCAAAAATGGTTTGCTGACATGAATTCTGGGAATAGTTTCCAAAATTCATTAATTAAAGAAACATATTTTATAAACAATAGAATTCATGTCTACCTGTTTAGTTTCCCCAGGCAAGGTTATAAATACATACATATCTACATTTCAGCACATAGACACATAGACACATAGACACATAGACACATAGACACATAGACACATAGACACATAGACACATAGAAACATAGACACATAGACACATAGACACATAGACACATAGACACATAGACACATAGACACATAGACACATAAACACATTCACATAGACACATAGACACATAGACACATAGACACATACACACATACACACATAGACACATACACACATACACACATACACACTTTTACAAAGACATAAAACTACTGAAAGGATTTCTGAAATTCTAACATTTTGTCTCTGAAAGGCTGCAAACCTTTTCTTGGATTAATTTTTAATATTTTTCTTTTTCCATCTTTTATCTGACACCTGACCAATCTGAACAATCTATATTTCAATCAAAACTCATTCTTACCTCATATTTAGTCGTTTGTTCACTAGTCATGTTCAATCCAACCTTCTAGAAATGTTCAGACACTATAGAGGGGGAGGAAGGGGAGAGGGGGGAGGAAGGATAGATTTTTTGCCCTACTCCCCCCCCCTCCCCCTTTCCTAAAAATCATATTTGATTTAGATCTATAAACTTTAAGTTCATTAATAAATAAGTTCCCAAATTAAATGCTGTATTAGTGTTTACGATGGGAATTATCAAACTGAGGATTATAGATTATAGATAGACAACTTTTAGACCCTTCCTAGATTTATACCTCATTGCCTATCTGACTTTACAAATCAGCTTTTATGCCTATATTTTAATATAAATATCTGCCTATCTGCCTATCTGCCTATCTGACTATCTGCCTTTCTGCCTATCTATCTGCCTATCTGCCTATCTGCCTATCTGCCTATCTGTCTATCTGCCTATCTGCCTATCTGCCTATCTGCCTATATACCAATATGACTATCTGCCTATATGCCTATCTGCCTATCTGCCTATCTGCCTATCTGCCTATCTGGATATCTGCCTATCTGCCTATCTGCCTATTTGCCTATCTGCATATCTGCCTATATACCAATATGCCTATCTGCCTATCTGCATATCTGCCTATCTTTCTATCTGCATATTTGCATATCTGCCTATCTGCCTATCTGCCTATCTGCATATCTGCCTATCTGCCTATCTGCATATCTGTCTATCTATCTGCCTATCTGCCTATCTGTCTATCTGCCTATATCTGCCTATATGCCTATACCTGCATATCTGCTTATATCTGCCTATATCTGCCTATCTACCTCTATCTCAATATCTGCCTATATCTGCCTCTCTGCCTATATCTGCTTATCTGCCTCTATCTGTCTATCTGCCTATACCTACCTATCTGCCTATATCTGCCTATGTTCTATGAATTGATATTCAAAACATGAAATCAATTACACTTCGTATTCTGCATTGTATATAACCAACAATGAAAACAATATGAAAATATTTAATTCTTTTATGATTTCAAATATGTACAGTGATACCCGTCAAGAATGAGACATTAAATACTCCAAAAAGACATGAAGAAAATAATTTACCATGAGGCCGAATTGAAAGAAATTGAGCCTTGGCTTAAATTTGTGAGGCGGCATAAATATACTTGGTTTCACTAAAATTTGTATTCAATGTTTCAATATTTAAGCCGGCGGCGCTAAATTAAAACCGGTTTTTGGCGGATTTGAAACGCGGCTCAAATTAATTAAATTCGGACTCTGACTAATTCAAAAATCTTTAAACTTTAGAGCTGTTTTACTTGATTAAATAATAAAAAAATAATGGTCAAATTGTAACAAAAGAAAGGAAAGAAAGCTGTTAAATCATTAAAATCATTTTATCATTTTATTCAAGTACTTGCTTAAAGAGTATGTGACTACACTTAGAGATATTTAATATTATTTAAGTATTATAGAATGCTAAATGCGTAGAATGATACATAGATAGACAGATATATGAGAGTTAATAGATACATATGAGTTACATAGATAATAGAGATAGGTATAAAGATAGAGAGTTACATAGACACATAGAGATAGATATGGAGCTTAATAAATAAATAGAGTTTGATCGAGTGTGTTTAATTGTACATAGAGAGATACACTAATATAAAGATTGATACACAGAGAGTTTGAAGAAAAAAAGAAAATTGGATTTTGACTTTTTATAGCCCTTTGGAAAGCCTTTGCATATTTGAACTCGCCGTGTAAGAGTTTTCAAAAATGTATAATTTATCATATTTTTCGCACCTTTCGTTTTTGCACATTTTTTGCTTAATAACTTAAAATTGCAATAAATATACGAAAGTTTGCAAATTTGCTCATTTTTTTTGCAGATTATTCTAGTTGAGCCAAGGAGCTTTCAAAAAGTGTATCAAATGTTATAGATTTGTATCACAATTAGCATTCGGTTTCTTCTATTTGAAATCAAACGTGTTTTGGTCTACAATTCAACAACTTTTTACCTTACGGATTTGTTTCTTTTATACTTTTTCATTTAAAATACATATGGCGACGACAAAAAAGTATTTGAGAAAAACGGCAAAAAAATATGTTTAATGGGTAAAATGGTGATCCAAAGTCACAGCTTTCTCGAATATTGAGAGAACCGTAAAATCAACGTGGACCATTTTGGGTAAACCAGACGTCAGCCCAGGACATGATCGGGTTGTTACGATCAAATCTCGGAATGTTTTCTATTGCGAAAGTTTGGTGTTGTCTGGGTTTTTTATATTGATCTACCAGGGGTTGTAATCATCCATCCACGCTTCAATTCATCCTGAGAAGAGGGTTGACAAGATTCCAGCTGACTAAGATTCTTCTTAGGCCTGAGAATATAGAGTGCAGGAATCCTTCTGATATACTGGAATGAGGCCCGGGTGCCATACTGATAGGAAACATCACACTCATTGCTCCCTAACATCTGTAAGCCCGGATTGGATACCCCCAGGTACCTATAGCTGGCAACCATAGACTCTCCCTGCTTGTCCACCATTCCTATCTTCATCATCATTCACTTGGATCAATCCCACTTGAAGCTTCTTTCTTGTTGAGCAGAAAGCACGCATCCTTTCGCTGCGAGAGTTGTTGACAGCCGCCCCTCTGTCCTCCTACATCCGCCTGCTTAACCAGATGTCGGCTTCAGATGTTTTTGAAACCGCAGGTTTGAGTGGAGTACGGGAATCGAACCCGTGAACACCAGTCTGGACACCAATCCAGTTACTGGATGTGAACAAGTGTGCTTAACTGCAGTTTGTGACGAGAACTGGTGTCACACACTCTCCACCCCACCCCACTATGTTGGTATAAACAGATAGTTAGTTAGCTAGAGGTGTTGGTATAAACAGATAGTTAGTTAGCTAGAGGTGTTGGTATAAACAGATAGTTAGTTAGCTATAGATGTGTAGGTATAAACAGATAGTTTGTTAGCTAGAGGTGTTGGTATAAATGAGTTTTAAATGGATAGCTATAGCAACACTCTATAGATAGATAACATACGCATCACTCATAGTATAGTAAACAAATACTCATTACGTTCTAGATAGATAGATAAATATATAGATAGATAGATGGATAGATAGTTAGATAGAAAGAAAGAATGATAGACAGATACATAGATAGATAGACAGATAGATAGATAGATAGATAGATAGATAGATAGATAGATAGATAGATAGATAGATAGATAGATAGATAGATAGATAGATAGATAGATAGATAGATAGATAGATAGATAGATAGATAGAATGTTAAAAAAGCGTGAATTAGTTAAATGCGTGGAAAATTACACTATTTATATTTAATACAGAGGTTGAGTTGAAAGTAAAATATTTATTTAGAAATGAATTTAAGATGTGTAGTATGCACATTGCACACTGAACACTGTACATACAGAGTGCACAGTGCACATACAGGGTGTCCACATCATTTCGGATCGTTTATGGCTCTAAATTGCGATTTTCGGGACAAATCAGAAAAATTTAGAAAGATTAAATCAATTTAAAAGATTGTATTGGTCGAATATAAAAATTTGTTTTTCGAGTATTATGTGCGTAATTCAGCGTTAAACCTTGGAGATTTTGTTAAAAAAGTTAAATATAAAATTAATCTAAAGTAACTTAAAGTAAACTGGGCTAGGCAGCGCCTGTCAATTCACCTATAGTCTATTATAAACTAGCTTGGGAACCCAGCTTTGTCTGAAAACTTAACTTTTGATACAAAAGTCAACCTACTCAACTGTTAAGCCTATCCAATGAAATTCTCGTGATTCTACCGAGTTTCCTTATCAAAACTGGAGGCAAATCGGTCAACGGGTTATAGAGTTATGCTTGGACATTAAAAAACAAACAGAGATTACTTCTTAAACATACACAAGCTTGGGAACCCAGTGTTCCCTGGAGTTTCCCCTCTAAACTCCAACCTGCTGAACAAATTTAAAAATTAATTTTCATGGTTCGATCTAATTCCCCAATCAAAGTTTTAGACAAATCGGCCCAGGAGTTCATGTGTTATACTCAAGTATTTAAACAAACAGAGATTACTACTTTATATAAAGATAAATTTGGTTGGTCTCTTGGTTTTATTTTGTATGGGCACTCACATGACCACTAAAAGGTTTGTATTCGGTCAGAATTATAAAAAATTCGCAAAAAAATGTCGATTTTTAAAAAAGTTTTTTGACATTAATCAACAGAAATAGCACTTTTGAGAAACTGTAAAATTTTAGTTTAACGATGATAGCTAGCTATTCATTAAATATAGCTTGTCTCATACCTACTCACTGCCCTTTTAATTTCTTATCAATCAGACCATATGTTATATAGTTAGTAATATGATTAATCCGCCCCTAGAATTGGATATATTTCTTATTTAAATCATATAAATGAATACAGGACAAATATTTGAAAACTTTTAAATAATATTCGTAAGTTATTAAAAAGTGATTATTTTTAAAAGACTGGAAGATCAACTCAATTATGAGCTGGGCTGGAATTATGCATACGTTTTGTGATCCGTCCATATAACCATCTATACAATACTTTTTAAACTGATCCATACTTGCGTGCGAGTCCATCAGCGCCAGATCCAATCAGGGTTCAGTCATGTGTTTGGTGTCTATTCTGAACCAATAAAAAATTGCATGGCAGTATCATCTATCTTTCTATATCTCTCATTTGCAATTAGAGATAAATCCTTATTTCGGGGCTTAACAGTAAATGGAAATATTAACTTCTACTGAAAATACAGTGGACTATCTACGATATACATATATGCTGCTTTTTAAGCTATTCTGAAATAGGAAAACGACTTTTAGAATCAAATTAAAACTATAAAAAGTCCAATGGGCAAGAGACACAGCAAGTGTGCATTGTAAAAAGACCCATAACTGTATAATTAATCTAATACGTGTCATCAAATATACTTAAGAATTGCAATAATGTCCTGTCCTAATCAATTTTTTTCTGTTTATCACTTTCCATTTATGTCAGCTTATTCAATAAGTTTTTGATCAAGCATTTATCCTTAAATTGCTCATATCGGATATCGAGATAAAAAATTCAAGATTAGAAATATCCATACAAAAATTCTGATCTAGGGAACATTTTAAAAACAAAATTTACAAACTACAAAATTCCTACGGGGGTAGGCGATTATATTGAAATGATCAAGACAACTTTCGATTTAAAGGATTTGAGTCTTTGCTACAAACTCAAATTTTATAATCCCTACATCTTTGCAACCTGATGGTGTAAACTTTTGATATTTCAAACTTAGATTTTTTAATCTTAAAGAATTTAAAGTTGGAAATATCTAAGGTCTATGATATTGGGTTAGAAGGATATTGGGATTAGAAAATCAAAAACTCAATTCCTTTTGATTAATGTCAAGCTTTTAAACAGCATGGATACACGAAAACATGGAAAGAAAGCAAAGCTTTCAGTTTTTCACTTATAATTCGAAAAAAAGCTTGTTAACAATTAAAACTTATTCTTTTAAAAAATCACCTACCACCATAACAACATTTTTTAATCGAACGAAATAAAGCATTCCACTGTTTTCTGGATATGAGATAGAAAGATAATCAAATTCTTGTCAATTTTACTATTTATCGTTTGTTATGTCGTGGCCAGGTAGCTATCATGTTACTATTAACGTATAAATAATATCCCATTAAACCGTTCTCACAAAAAGTTCTAATTTGCTCCCTTACTGTTATAAATTGATCAGATTTATTCGCAAAAACTTTGTTCGAAAATTAATATAGTTTGGAGTTAACAAGCTCCTAGGGCTGACAAATGATTGAACCAAGTTTTTTTTTGCAATAAACCATGAAACAGGGGAAATAGAAATTGTCGAAAAAATGAAAATTTAATAAAAAATCTTGATAATATAACAAATGTTGTTAATTTTCCTCTTGGGTAATTTCAAAATCGATTTTTAATGAGATTTGGCCTGTTCAGCTGATCTGCAGATTCTAAGTTTTTCCCCGCATTTTCCCGCCCAGATAAATGATTGGTTTAACCTGCAATATCCAAACCTTAGGTTATGTAGATAGATAGACTCACACCTTACATATATCCGCCACAATATCCAGACCGTAAATTATGTAGATAAATAGACTCGACACACCTTACATATATCCCCCGAAATATCCAGACCTTAGATTATATTTATAGATAGACTCACACCTCACATATATTCCCCACAGTATCCAGACCATAAATTAAGTAGATAAATAGACTCACACCTTACATATATCCCCTAAAATATTCAGACCTTAGATTATATTTATAGATAGACTCACACCTCACGTATATTCCCCACAGTATCCAGACCATAAATTATGTAGATAAATAGACTCACACCTTACATATATCCTCTAAAATATTCAGACCTTAGATTATATTTATAGATAGACTCACACCTCACATATATTCCCCACAGTATCCAGACCATAAATTATGTAGATAAATAGACTCACACCTTACATATATCCTCTAAAATATTCAGACCTTAGATTATATTTATAGATAGACTCACACCTCACATATATTCCCCACAGTATCCAGACCATAAATTATGTAGATAAATAGACTCACACCTTACATATATCCCCTAAAATATTCAGACCATAAATTATGTAGATAGATAGCTCACACCTTACATTTATCCCCCACAATATCCAGACCTTAGATTATGTAGATAGATAGACTCACATTTCACACATATATTTCCCGAAATATCCAGACTGTAGATTATGTAAATAGATAGACTCACACCTCACATGTATCCCCCACTATATCCAGACCATAAATTATCTAGATAACTAGGCTCAAACCTTACATATAACCCCCGAAATATCCAGACCTTAGATTATATAGATAACTAGACTCACACCTCGCATATATCCCTCAAAATATCCAGACCATAAATTATGTAGATAGATAGCTCACACCTTACATATATCCCTCGCAATATCCAGACCTTAGATTATGTAGATAGATAAACTTACATCTCACATAGCGCCCGAAATATCCACAAATTAGAGTATGTAGATAGATAGACTCACACCTCACATAAACTTTGACACATAATTGAGTCTACAATTAAATTAAACATGTTGATCTATGAACTGTAAATTCATCCTCTAAGAAGTTTAACGTGTTGATAAATGTATATTCATCCTCTACGAAGTTTAACAAGTTGATCTGTGTATATTTATCCTCTAAGAGCACCGACCACAAGCAATACATTATACTATAATTGATTGAAGGATTAAAGAAAGTACTTTTATAAATTCCGACCACGTTTCAAACAAAACTTATGCACAGTTAGAAAAGTCATTACTTTCGTACAAGCTAAAACAGCTTTTAACGGATCATTTCACACGGGACTAACCAGAGTGAGCAGCATTCGGGTTCATCTATTTGAAATAAACGTATTTTGGTCTATAATTCAACAATCATTTACTTTACGGATTTGCTTATTTCAAGTGACCTACTTGCAAAGATGGCAATGCCCGATTCACAACGGTATCCTTATGGATTAATTTCATTCCTTTTGGGGATTTATATATATATATAGAGCAGGGATTAAGCACTATAACTCTTTAGCTCTCACATTTAAAAATTGCTATTGTTGATACCAAGATTAAGCGCGCATTGTAGTCTATTCTAACAAACCCCAGTCGATTCGTTGAGTTATATAAACACTTTTGTTTAAACAAACTTAAGATTTAACTAATCTTGAAATTAACAAAAGCCGTATTCTAAAGTAGTTTTTAGCTCAGGTCAAGTTTTGTTTATGTTTTCTCACCAAAGCTGCAGTACACAATACATAAATTAGTAAACAAAGATGACGTGGTTCCTTCTGTACCTTCCTTGTTATAAGTGACTAGACAATAAAGTGGATAGATTAGTTAAGATGAATAGGCAGATAATATTCAATGTTATGAATAGAAGCGTCTAGAGATATACATGTTTACACAGATAGATAGATAGAGATAGATAAGAATAGATAGATAGATCATGAGAGATGATTTTCACGCATTCCCATCTGTACACTGCAGTACAAAAGATGCGTACACCTCTGTTTGGACCATTAATATCTTAAATTAAAACAAATAAAGTCCTCGGGTTTAATGCTACAGTAAGAACCATAAATTTCTGGAATAGGAAGACGACTTTTAGACTCAAGTTATAAACTTAAATAGTCCAATGAACATGCGATACGGCAATTGTTCAGTGTAAACAGACCCAGTTTACTTAACAAGTGATTAAATTAGTTATGAATACAATTATTTGCTTTGTAACAACATCAAATAAACTTAATTAATGCTTCAATTTCGTCTCCTTATTCCACAAGTTTCTGGTTCTAACTGTATCACATCTTCTTTTATATTCTATAGAGCCGAGACCAAATGTCGACCTGTAGTAAATTGATAAAAACAAAAGAAGGTTTTTCGTTGAGCTTATCCTTGCAAAAACTTGAACATTTTTGATAGAGGGTTATAGGGAGGGGAGTCAAAATTAGTCTTTTCTTTTTCTCTTGTTTTCAGACTAAATCTGTCTTATTTCTTATATTCCAGGTATTTTATGACCTTAAATTCTTTTTAAGATAATCTTTAGAGATTATATTCTCAACATAGTTTTTCTCAAGCTATTCAATGAACATTACAATTATATTGAAAAACGGTATTTCTTTTCAATACAAGTTAAAATAAAAAATACTTAAAAATTTTTTCTTATCAAAAATGAGAACTTCAAATTGAAGATACAAGGATTTTATAATAGGTCTGTAAATATTGTAATGGATTAGATCTGGAAGGTTTATAATGAATCTGGAAGGATTATAATGGATCTAGAAAAAGTGTAATGAATATGGAAGGAGTATAATGAATCTGGGAGGATTATAATAAATCTGGAAGAAGTGTAATGAATCTGGAAGGATTATAATTGATCTGGAAGGAGTATAATGGATCTGGAAGAAGTATATTGGATCTGGAAGGAGAAAATTGGATCTGGAAGGATTACAAGGATCTAAAAAAGTATAATAGAAAAGTAGGGATTATAATGGATCTGGAAGGATTATATCGGATCTGAAAGGAGTATAATGGATCTGAAAGGATTATATTGGATCTGAAAGGAGTATAATGGATCTGAAAGGATTATATCGGATCTGAAAGGAGTATAATGGATCTGAAAGGATTATATCGGATCTGAAAGGAGTATAATGGATCTGAAAGGATTATATTGGATCTGAAAGAAGTATAATAAATCTGAAAGGATTGTGGTGGTTCTGGAAGGATTGTATGATATCTGAATAATAACTTCCGTTTTGTGTCAAAGTGTGGAATTTTTCTGGTAGAGACAATATCATGAAATATGTTAGCCTAAAGGGATGATGGACGGAGGGGGAGGGGGCAATCAAGGGGGTTAAAATTACGTTTTCCAAAAGAGCTTCAATATTAATAGAAAAAGGGAGAAAAAAGTTCCAACCCAGCCTGACTCAGAATTACAAAAAAAGTGAATTTAAACTTTATAAAAGCTGCAAGTAGCACTTCTATAAGCAGATGTTTTTTCTTATCAATTATCTAAATCAGGTGAATAAAATTGATTTCTTCTTAACTTGATATTAAAAAAATATATTTAAAATATCAAGTTAGAAGATATTTTGAGATAGAAAATACAAGTAGCTGGTCCGGACAGTAGAACACAAGCAGGGGCGTAACAGGGGGCTTAATCTTTTTATATCGTTTGGTGGTTAAACGCATTTCCCGGTGTCGCGTTACCTATATATTACTTTGGAAACTCTACGTGTCCTCATAGTGTCAAGTAGGACAGATTCTGATAAAGGACATTGAATAACGCGACACCGGCCCCTGGACAGGAAAAACATTGTTCGAAGATCTTGATCAGGAATTCAGTGGATTTGCATTAAATTCTTTCCTTTTATTATTTTCATCAAGTTTCAACAATGGATGACTTGAATTGATGATTTAAACATTTCTTCTACCAAAAAACGAAAGTGAAGAACTCAAGTAAATATGAATGATATAAATGTAATATAGATATTTGACCTCAACTTTCGGATTCATGCCAGAATTTTTTTAGTATTTTTTTATCAAAATCCAAGATTGAAAAAAAAAATATTTTCAAGAACGTTAAGGAAATCTTTTCAAAAATTTGCGGTAAGTCTGATTGGGCTGTCAAAAGTTATCTACGGGGGGAGTGGCTCATTTTTAGACTCTTAAACGCTTTTCCTCGGTCTTTGAAAACCCGAAATGCTCACTTACCCTCTCCAAAGCAAAGGCATTGTCATCTAGTTTTTGAGTCAAAGCCTAAATGGGAAGGTAGGGGTACTCACTTTTTCCACAATTTTCAGGTGTTATTTTAAAAGCTTATGACACATGGAAATCGGGAAAATCATTTACTTTGTACATTAAAGTATTGTACATTGCTTACGTTACTTTATGAAAGAGTTCCTGTATATACATATACATATATATACATATATACATATATTCCACATCAATATATTAGATCGTTTATCGCTCTAAATTTAAAAGACTAATTAGAAAATTATAAAAGAAAAAAAAATTTTTAAATGTATCAAGTTGGTATAAAAATTTTCTTGCAGGAAATACCAGGTTTTTGTGTTATGTGAGTATTTTGGTGTTAAAGCTTGGATATAATCTAATATAATATGGAACGCTCTTCATATACATGTATCTATCTATCCAAGGTTGAATATAGATGTAGATATATAGATGTAGATGTATAGATATATAAGAAATATGAAGTTGATATATGTCGAACATGATGCGTTAATATAACCTTATTAACCCTTTGTATTCATTCATTCATTCATTCATTTAACCCTCAGTGTTCGTTCAGTATCCGAGGAGGTCAAAAGCATTGAATTTTGATAATTTTGATAATTCACATAATAGTTTCCTATGACCAGAATATTTCATTGATTATTTATGTAAAAGATGGATCCCATGTCCGTCCGTCTTGTGTTTACATTACCGCCCAGTGACAGTACACTGCAGTACAAAAGATGCGTACACCTCTGAAATAACTTTCCTTGCATGAAATCCTTGCTCCAGACACAATTATATTCATTTTTACTGATCAAGATATGTTTTATTTAAATAAATCTCATTAATATTCATTGTAAAAATTTGAGAAATTGTCGTAAAACTATTTCACGGAGAAATTATTACATTTTGGAAATTTGTTTTAAAAAGTTTAAATATTTTTAAAATTTTTATTTTTCAAAGAAAAACTGTTATATTTCAAAGAATTCTTAGGCAAATTAATAAAATTTATTTTTTCAGACTCAGTGTTAATCATTTGCATTGTCGTAAATATATTGCTTTTATTAATTCGTAATTTATATTCATTGCTTTAGATTTTTTCACATTTTAAATACAAAGAAATTACTATCTGATAGCCCTCACGCTGTAAAATGTTAGACTTAGATATTTTTTTCTCTATAAAAACTTATCCTTTCATTATACATATTTAAAATGAAATAAATAATATTTAAAGTATCTATCATAAAAGTTCCTCTAAAATAAAACATAATTATGAATTAAAAATCTTTATTGTTGTTAAAAAACTAAATTTCTTAATTTCTATTTTATTTATCTATCTATCTACTTATCCTTCTCAGATTATAAATTACTAGAATGTGTGTGTGAGCCCAAAGCTAGTTTTATCTATTAATCAATATTAATCTACATTTCATCATTAAACTGAATAATATACTTTTCACTGACCTCAGTTAGAGGAAGAAACTTTTGAAAAAACAAATTTAAATTTTATAAATCTTATTGAATTCAATTTCTGTACGTCAAGTTTATTCATGTTGACTTATGTTATTTTTTCAATTCTAACTATTCATAACCCTTCCCTCGGATCATGTCAGGCCCCTCAAAAAATTTGGGCCCAATCGGTTCAGCCGTTTTGACGTTTATTAGTTTCAAACAAAACCAACAAAAACTCATGAAAATAAATTTATATAAGTTGAGTTTTTCAAAAGTTGCAGACCCAGATTTCATCGTTTTATAAAGTTTTAAGCTTGAGGCGCATGAAGGTTTCGATCCATCGGGGATAATTTGAGAAGAGAAGAGGATTACAGGGACTGTAAGTGTAATTTTAAGTGATGGCAATGCCCAATTCACAACGGTACTCCTGTCTGATAAAGTTTGCATTAGAAATCAATGTTTACAAACTATTTTTTTCCAATTGTGGTTTCTCTACTAAAGTGACTTGCGCATTTCTACTTCAGGAAAGTATATTGGATCAACTACTTTAGTTACAATGAATCCCAGATATATGAATACATAACAAGAGTTTTATATAATGTCGTATAACATATTTAGGATCAAATGCCGAGGAAAAATTGAGTTTAATATTATTATATCAATTGGATTCATATTTCAGATCTATTAGTTTACCTTGAATTAAAAATAAAAAGAAGTTTCTTTAGAATTATCAAAAAACTTATGACGGTCTATGTATTTATATGTCTGGGATTCACTGTATTATTATTATCAATTTTGTTTTAAAAATTTAAAAAAAAAATATTTTGTTTTTATAAAATAGAAAGTATATACAACACAATTAAGTAGTTTTGTAAATGCTAATTTTATTTCTTTATCTCCAGTACTGCAGCCACACGTCTGCATGCCTTCTTACTCTTTGTAATATCTGCTTTTCAGCTTTCCTTCTTTCTTAGGTTTCCTTGCTTTATGCTAATTATACCATCTTTTGGCGCTTTTTGAAAAAATAATATTTGATCAAAATATTATAAGTTTGTAAGTTTGTCAAAATTTGAGTTTTGCTCAATATTTAAGAAAAAAAAAAATAAAAAAAAAACACAATTTGACTTTTGAAATTTGAAAATTGAAATTTGAAATGGGAAGTTTCATTCCCATTTTTTTGTATTTTTAAATCTCCCAGAACTTTAGATTTTGCAGTTTAATGTAAATTTCCAAAATTGGAAATATGAACATGCATTTTCCATTGCAACTGCATACTTTGCAGGCTCAATAAAGGAATTTTCTACAGGGGGAAATATACCCCCCCCCCAGGGGAAAATATATGCCCCCCTGGTTTTACTTACATCCAGTCCTCAAACCTTTTAGGAGTAAACAGAGATTGTCTTTCGTGCTATTAACATCCTGACTGGGTAACAGAAAGGACTTTGATAGGGAGGGACATAAAAGTTTCCGAGGGGGGGGGGGGGGTTACACTCTTGCATTGTATTAAGTGGGGGCATGGTGTACACTCCAAGAGATGCATTGAGGGGGAGGGGGAAATCTCAAAGGATTGCATTGAGAGGATCGGGGGGAGGGGGTGGGTCTCTGAGGATTGTATTGAGAGAAGATGGGGAGAGAGGGGGGGTTCCAAGGATTGTATTAGAGGGAAGGGTCTCTCTTGTGTGAGGTAGGATGAATTGGGATGTAAATATGTGGAAGGTTTAAGGTTTAAAACTGTTCCTGGTATGAAACAATTTTTATAATTACAAATCTCAAAAATGTTATTTAAACCCCACGCAAGCTATAATTTTACGTCGGAAAAGGTAAAAACTTTTACTGTGCACAGTGGTTCAAATAGTTCGGACTTTTGTGTTATGTCGGGATCAAGTCTTAATGTTCATCATCTGCGCACACTTACGGATTGACTTAGTTCCTCTTCGATATTCTTCAGTGATAAATTCAAGTTTAAAAGTACCCTAATTGGATATGGAAATCCAGCGTTCAAGAATATTGATACTCCACACAAAAAGTTCGAAGCCAAAAATGTTAGTTCTTACAGGATTTTTCAATAATACTATAGTTCAAGCTGAGTGTTTCAACATTGAAGTTGTTCAAACAGGGTTTCCTAATAATATTAGTTCAAGCTGGGTGTTTAAACATTGAATAGGTTCAAACAGGGTTTCCTATTAATACAAGTTGAAACTGAGTGTTTCAACATTGAATAGGTTCAAACAGGGTTTCCTAATAATACAAGTTCAAACTGGGTGTTTCAACATTGAAGTTGTTCTAACAGGGTTTCCTAATAACACCAGTTCAAACTGGGTGTTTAAACATTGAAGTTGTTCAAACAGGGTTTCCTAATAATATTAGTTCAAGCTGAGTGTTTAAACATTGAATAGGTTCAAACAGGGTTTCCTATTAATACAAGTTCAAACTGGGTGTTTAAACATTGAAGTTGTTCAAACAGGGTTTCCTAATAATATTAGTTCAAGCTGAGTGTTTCAACATTGAATAGGTTTAAACAGGGTTTCCTATTAATACAAGTTCAAACTGGGTGTTTCAACATTGAATAGGTTCAAACAGGGTTTCCTATTAATACCAGTTCAAACTGAGTGTTTCAACATTGAAGTTGTTTAAACAGGGTTTCCTAATAATATTAGTTCAAGCTGAGTGTTTCAACATTGAAGTTGTTTAAACAGGGTTTCCTAATAATACCAGTTCAAGCTGGGTGTTTCAACATTGAAGTTGTTCAAACAGGGTTTCCTAATAATACCAGTTCAAGCTGGGTGTTTCAACATTGAAGTTGTTCAAACAGGGTTTCCTAATAATACCAGTTGTGTTTCAACATTGAAGTTGTTCAAACAGGGTTTCCTATCAATACCAGTTCAAGCTGAGTGTTTCAACATTAAATAGGTTTAAACAGGGTTTCATATTAATACCAGTTCAAACTGAGTGTTTCAACATTAAATAGGTTTAAACAGGGTTTCCTATTAATACCAGTTCAAACAGGGTTTCCTAATAATATTAGTTCAATCTGAGTGTTTCAACATTGAATAGGTTCAAACAGGGTTTCCTATTAATACCAGTTCAAATTCTGGGTGTTTCAACATTGAAGTTATTCTAACAGGGTTACCTAATAATGCTAGATCATAAATCATCCCTTTTTAGCAAAAGTTGTTAAATAATAGAAAGATTGGTTTGGAGAAAATGCTTTTTTGGAATTTGCTTTTTGGGAAGTCAACCTTGAGAAATTGACTTTTAAAAAACTTCATATTCAATAACTCATATGACTTTCAATTAAAAAAACCGAATTTGAACAGAAATAGAATTTATTAAAGGTTATTTTAGAATGTTAAATTTAATCACTGATTTCTATAAACTTGCAGTGGAAGTTTCAAACCCTAGACCCTTTTTTAGTGTATAGGACGTATATTAATAAACACCCTATTAAAGAAGACACAAAACTGTTTACGGCTCCCCCGCCCTGCTTAGAGTAGGCCATTTATCACATTCACTTTCCCGTACAATAGACAATAGACAATAGACAACTTTGGGTAGACAACATAGACAAAAAATACAATGATAGACAACGATAGACTAGGATAGACGACGATAAACAACAATAACCAACGATAGACAACTTTAGACAAATAAAGACAACAATAGAAAACGATGACAACGATAGACAACGTTAGCCAACAATAGACAACGATAGACAACGATAGACAAAGATAAACAACGTTGACAATGAAAGACAACAATAGACAACAATTGACAAAGATATACAACGATGACAACTATAGACAACGATGTACAAAAATAGACAACAATAGACAAGGATAGACAAGGATAGACAAGGATAGACAAGGATAGACAAGGATTGACAACGATAATGAACGATGAAAACGATAGACAACATTAATAGACAACAATAGACAACGACAGACAACGATAGGCAACAATAGACAACAATAGACAATAATAGTCAATAATAGACAACGATAAACAACGATGAGAATGATAGACAAAAATAGACAACAATAGATAACGGTAGACAACGATAGACAACGATAGACGAGTATGTGCTAAAGCAGTATCTACTGGTACCTAAAATTGTGAAAAGATATACAAATGAAGACTCAAAGAACAATATCGATAGGGCTAATTTTTTCGGGAAATTACGACGACGAAAGTTAACAAAATTAAAGTTCAGTTGGATTTATTGATCAAAAACTTTAAAAATTAATCAAAAATGTAATTTTTATTTTCTTTGACTGCAGTTGTATTTCATTTTCGGACAAAAGTAAATGTTGTTTTAGAAATGCTAATTGCCTCGTCTAAATCAATCGAGGTTGCGTGAATTTTTAAAAACAATAAAAATTAGACAATATGCAGGGTTACCCACACACAAGATGAAACTGTAATGACTTGAACCTCTTCAAAAATGAATATTCCACGGTTAAATTTAGACTTATGACTTGAATAAGTCTTTTGCAGATTTATTTAATGATTTCCCGGCAAAAAATAAAAACAAGAACAGGGACAAAAGGTGCACTATTGTTGCAGAGTTCTAAAACGGAAACTCTGCTTCTCCAAAAACGGAGGTTTTGCAGTATTCTAAAAAGCTGGAAAATTATGGCAAAAGTAATTATGGCAAGTTTAACTTATGGCAAAAGTATTTATGGAAAGTGTAATAATGGCAAGTGTTTTATGGCAAATGTATTTATGGCAAAATAGTATGGCAAATGTAACTGAGCTGCACTGAACAGAGTGATACTTTTTTAGAGTGTTGAGGTGCACCTCTTTTAGAGGGTTTGAGGACCACCGCTATTACACCTCTCTTGGAGAACTGTTATGAGCACTGCTGCTAAACCCCATTGGATCCAATTTAAATATGTATTAGATATTTCTTTCAAAATTTATGGTAAATAACAATCACAAACATAAAGTAAATGTTTTTATTTGAAATGTAATTAACCAAATTTAAACATATGCATATGTGATCTATATCTGATCAAACATAAATATCTAATTCTAGGAAATATAATTTAGTTTTATTTTCTGTATAAAATTCAATTTTATATTCAACTCTAGAGACCTCTTGTGGTAATATTTGGAACTGCCTAAACCCCCATGTCACATGATTAGCTCTCCTTAAAGGAATTCCACCGGGGCTCCTCTTTTGGAGAACTCTCCTCAAACGGAAGGAACAAGGAGGATTATCCACAAGAGGAGGAAATGAGGAGAACCATCCTTTTTTGGTAGAAGAAAGGAGGAGAAGTAACTGAGGATTAACTGCCTCAACATGAATTCCTCAGGAATTTCTTTTTAGATTGACTCCACAAGAAAAGGAAATGAGAAGGATTCTCCATTTTCTGTGGATAAAAGGAGTCCTCCTCTTCAGGAGTACAAGTGGAAAACGGAGTAGATTTCTTGCTGGGTTGTCAAAGACAGAAACAAGTTTACAGTTGCAGGGAATAATGAATATAAAGAATTAAACAGACAGTATAAATTCCCTGCAGTCGTCTATGAAGTCTCATTCTTTGTGGGTAACCCTGTAAGTAAAAAAACTACCTGAAGCGCCTGGCGATACTCGGGGATTTTTATAAAAATAAAAATCTTTGAAAAAATAATCAAATTTTTTATAGCCTATAGTTATAATTAGCCAATTTGGTCCAGCTATAGCTAACATATATGTGTACATTCACCCTCACATACACATAAATATATATATATATGAGAGATAATCTTTATTTTATAGTTAAGCACCACCAAAAGATGAGTAATAAACTCGGGTCACGGGTGTTTAGATGGAAAATGTTAAATTTAGAAAGACAGAACCATATATTAATAATAGATTGAGCACTAAATGTCGTCTTTTCAAGATTTTGTGGTTTTTCCTTTACAATTGCAATACCCTGAGTCATGCGTATGCTTTTTTCCTGTCTTGTAATTCAACACGGCATGTGGATAACTTTGGGCTTCTGCCTCAGGATTATTGTGAACGAAAAACACCTACATCTTGAAAAGACGACATCTGGTGTTCTATCTACTTTGTTATTAATCTATGGATAGAAATTACTGCTTAGATCTGGCTGAATAAAATGACCCTATTAACCTAGGCATAGATGCAGGATTGAACTTGGCATTACTGATATTGTACCGGCCTAAAGTTGTTATTCATAGAAAATTCTTAGGAGGGGNCAGAGGGTAACATAAGTTATTAGAATCATGTTTATGAACTACAGGGTGAAGAAGATAGTAAAGACTAAGTTTATCCACATGATACACAGTTTTTTTTTTTACAGATATAGCAGCAGACTAGTGTTCCCGGGTTCGATTTTGGAAATTTCTCAAATGACTGGGTATTTGGGGAATTTCCCGAAAATCTAGGCATTAGAGACATATTCCAGATACCCAGGAATTTGGGAAATTTCCTAGATACCCAGGCATTTGGGAAATATCCCAGATACCCAGGCATTTGGGAAATTCCTATTTTTGACATTTTTGATAATTGCTGTCACTCCCTCCGTTTCTTGTTTAAGAAGCAATGGAAAAACTCACAGAAAAAAACAACTTCAATAAAACGACAGCTTCTTCCACATTTTGGATCAGATTAAGCTTTTAAGGATGTAGTTGAAAATCGGACATTGTCATCTTTGCCTGTATTGTCGGTTAAATTACAGTTAAAATTATATTCTCTTGAACCCTTAAACTTTGTCCTGGTAGAGTCCTGGTATAAAATTATATTCTCTTGAACCCTTAAACTTTGTCCTGGTATAGTCCTGGTATAAAATTGTATTCTCTTGAACCCTTAAACTTTGTCCTGGTAAAGTCCTGGTATAAAATTGTATCTAAGCTTTAGATTTATTACTTGAATCTTCAGATCATTAGTTTAATGGGTTTAGGATAATTAAACCTGATCGATTATATATGAACTAATTATTCTAACTAATTATTCTATTATTGCAGTACTCTAGTATACTCTGTTTACAAACATTAATTCATTCAAATCATGGAGAGATCATAATGATCTCACGATCCATACATTACAGATATATATAATTATACAAGGTGATTCAAATAGATACTGACTTGAAAATGAATTAGGATTTTTTTCAATCTCTCCTCAAAACAAAAGCCACAAACAGCTTGCAGCTCAAAAATCTTCATAATCTAGAAAAAATTAAATGACAAAGCTTCTATGCCTCGTCCTCCCTCGTCGTTACAGTTTAGAAATGTAGATTAAATGCTTGTTGTTGAATGTATGTCTATTGCAAGAAATTACTCATATGTAAATATTAATTATTGCAAATGTAAATCTTTATTTCTGCATGCATAAATAGGCTTGCATGCAAACAAAGACAATTTTTATATTCAAGTAGCATTTAGGGATCATTAACAAGTCCTCAAGGATGCTTGCTGCACCTCCCTCTACTCCCCTCTATGTCCCAACCCCCCTCCATTAAATATATCTAATTAACGATGAAGAAGCTATGATCGCTTCTCTATCTTAAAATGTGTTATAATTTCATTCTTTTTCTCTGCTGCAGAAATCCGTTATGGTCACTTTTAAAAATCCACGCACTAGAAAATGATCAATCTTCAGCAAGAGAACTCTGGCTTCCAAGTATGTTAGAATTCTACAACTAATAAAGAGTGCAGAGCACCCTGGATTCCTAGTATGTTAAAATTCTACAACTATTGAAGGATGCAGGGAACCCTGGATTCCTAGTATGTTAAAATTCTACAACTAATAAAGGGTGCAGAGCACCCTGGATTCCTAGTATGTTAAAATTCTACAACTATTGAAGGATGCAGGGAACCCAGGATTCCTAGTATGTTAAAATTCTACAACTAATAAAGGGTGCAGAGCACTCTGGATTCCTAGTATGTTAGGATTCTACAACTAATAAAGGGTGCAGAGCATCCTGGATTCCTAGTATGTTAGAATTTTACAACTAATAAAGGATGCAGAGCACCCTGGATTCCTAGTATGTTAGAATTCTACAACTAATAAAGGGTGCAGAGCACCCTGAATTCCTAGTATGTTAGAATTCTACAACTAATAAAGGGTGCAGAACACCCTGGATTTCCTGTATATAAGAATGCTGCAACCAATAAATGGTGCAGAATACCCTGGATTCACTGGATATAATAATGCTGCAACCAATGAAGGGTGCAGAGCACCCTTGATTACTAATATGTTAGAATTTTGCAACCAATGAATGGTGAAGGGTGCAAAGCACCCTGGATTCCCACTTATAAGAATACTGCAACCAATAAAGTGTGCAGAGCACCTTGAATTCCTAGTATGTTAGAATTCTACAACTAATAAAGGATGCATAGAACCCTGGATTCCGTGTATTTAAAAATTCTGCAACCAATGAAAGGAACAGAGAACCCTGGGTGCAGAGCACCCTGGATTCTGTGTATATAAGAATTCTGCAACCAATGAAAGAAACAGAGCACCGTGGATTTCCAAAATGTTAGTACTCTGTAACCAGAATTTTAGTACTCTGCAACCAGTATGTTAGTACTCTGCAACCAGTATGTTAGTACTCTGCAACCAGTATGTTAGTACTCTGCAACCAGTATGTCCGTACTCTGCAACCAGTATGTTAGAACTCTGCAACCAGTATGTTAGTACTCTGCTACCAGTATGTTAGTACTCTGCAACCAGTATGTTAGTACTCTGCTACCAGTATGTTAGTACTCTGCAACCAGTATGTTAGTACTCTGCTACCAATGAAGGATGCAGAGCGCCTTGAATTCCAAATATGTTAGAATTCTACAAGGTTATCTCGTGACAAAACAATAAACTTAACTAGCGTGTATAAATATTGCATATACAATAATATACTATATACAGTATATATATATTTGTATATACTATTTAAACATGTCTGTTTACGATTGGATGAGAAATCCTTGTTTTCCTAGCTGAAGATTGATCATTTTCTAGTGCATGGATTTTTAAAAGTGACCATAACGGATTTCTGCAGCAGAGAAAAAGAATGAAATTATAACACATTTTAAGATAGAAAACCAACCTTAGCTTCTTCATCGTTAATTAGATATATTTAATGGAGGGGGGTTGGGACATAGAGGGGAGTAGAGGGAGGAGTATGAGAGACATTCTGAGAGGGAGCAGAGGGAGGGTTATGAGAGGGGGTAGAGAGTAGAGGGATAAATAGGCAGGTTATGGTATAGAGAGAAATTTGAAAGATTGGTGCAGCAAGCATCTTTGAGGACTTGTTAATGATCCCTAAATGCTACTTGAATATAAAAATTGTCTTTGTTTGCATGCAAGCCTATTTATGCATGCAGAAATAAAGATTTACATTTGCAATAATTAATATTTACATGTGAGCAATTTCTTGCAATAGACATACATTCAACCAAAAGCATTTAATCTACATTTCTAAACTGTAACGACGAGGGAGGACGAGGCATAGACCCTTTGTCATAAAATTTTTCTAGATTATGAAGATTTTTGAGCGGCGAGCTTTTTGTGGCTTTTGTTTTCGAAGAGAGATTAGAAAAATCCTAATTCATTTTCAAGTCAGTATGTGGTCTAAGCTGAAAACTTTAGAATGATGGATATCAAGATTAATGCTGAAACTCCTGCTTTTACTAAATGCGAGATTATTTAAATACACATTCGATATCCAAGAAAGAAGTATAAAATTCAACCAATCAGCGTATCATGTTAAAATTTACTCTTTAACTTTAGAAAAACCGGTTTTTTTCTGGTGTTAATTGTATCACATCAATTGAACTAAACATCTATTAAATAAATGTAAGTTTTAGATTTAGATTTGTTAAGAATCGTTTAAAATTATGATCGTCTTAAAATGTGATAAAATATATTTTTCAATAAGTTCATATTAACATGATTAAATTTATATTTGCTAAAATGCTCTAAAAGCCGGCTTGGGAACAGCTGACTTTAATTCAATCGGATATTAGTTCAATCGATATAGCTTTGTTATCTGTAATTGTTATCGAACGTAATTTTTATACAGTAGGGATTTCCAAAAAAGAGGATTAAGAATAAAATTAAAAGTGTGTTTATTGGATACTCAAATTAAGCTATCAGAATTAAGGATATCTCATTCTAAAGTTTTCAACTCTAGTAAACTTACTTATAACCTCAATTCGAGAAAGGAAGTTCATTGTTAAAAATTTATCGGTGCGACTTTGCGTTATTAAGACGCCTAAATTGTGAATTATAGAAAGTAAATTATTTTTTATTCCATTTTAAGATGATTACTTCATTTCAAGGGCTACAGAAAAGTATTTGTAGGTTGTGGCAAGAAAAACAGTGCCAAGGTGACAAGTTAAGGTTGGCACTGCAAACGAAGATGTGTCTAGGGCTACAAAAAAGGTATAAGTGAGTTTGTGTAGTAAATCCTTAGGCCAAGGCAATGCGACACTTTAAAGTCGAGGCTGTCTAAAAACTTGATGACTAAATATCAGAGTTCGCTAACTATCAGTGAGAGTTGGTGCATAATTATCATTCCTGTAAGATTGCTTGAATATAGATTGTTATTATAAAATATCAAATATGTTGAGGCACACCCCTTGTAATCATATCAATATTGCACATCATTTTAATGTGTGTGGTCTATTATAAACCTCTAATATATGCTCCTTATACAAATACTCAGAAACAGGGATGAATAAAAATGTCAAAAAAATATCATAAAGAATATTTTTAACTGATTTTTTTTATAAATTCTAAATATTTTATGAATCAACATTTACCCCTGAATTTAAAAGGCCCCACCCCTCTCCGACAAATTTGCAATTCTGTTCTATCATTCTATCCATCATAGGTTCTAGAGAATAGGATGGAACAGAATTCTGTTCTATCATTCTACCCATCATAGGTTCTAGAGAACAGGTGGAACAGAATTCTGTTTTATCATTCTACCCATCATAGGTTCTAGAGAACAGGGTGAACAGAATTCTGTTCTTTCATTCTATCCATCATAGGTTCTAGAGAACAGGCGGGAACAGAATTCTGTTCTATCATTCTACCCATCATAGGTTCTAGAGAACAGGGTGAACAGAATTCTGTTCTTTCATTCTACCCATGATAGGTTCTAAAGAACAGGGGGGAACAGAATTCTGTTCTATCATTCTACCCATTATAGGTTCTAGAGAACAGGATATCAGAATTCTGTTCTATAATTCGACCCCTATTTTTTTAACACTCCATCTGTAATAAATACAGTACCAAATCCCATAGTATATATATTCTGAGGTCCGTGCTGACATTAATAGTTGCAGAGTTGTACCTGGATTTATACAGGTCTCAAGGCAGTTTTTACGAGTAAGGCATTCATTACAGAAAGACAAACAGTAAGTCAGATAGAAAGACAGATAGAAAGACAAACAGAAAGACAGACAGGCCAAGATGCAAGACAAACAGACAGCAACAGATGTCTGTATGCGAGAACTAAGGCAAAACATCAACATATTGATGATAGATATATAGAGAAGATAGAGATAGATAAAAAGATAGATAGATAGATATATAGATATATATGATAGATAGATATATAGATAGATAGATAGATAGATAGATAGTTAGAAGAGGATCTGCTTGCATACTACATATCGGCATATATACAATATACAGATAGCAGACATCAATGCACGCATATATTCAGATATTCATTTCATTCAACAACTTCACAGACGTCTTTATAGTTGGTCAACAACAGACGTAGTCAAATTTGTACAGATAGGCGTCCTTCGTGTTTCAACAACAGCTTTTCATTGTATTTAAATCAGGCATATTTTTATTTTAAAGATGTTGTCATTTTGTAGCCTGAAATAGTAGCCATCGAATTTCAAGAAAGGGCGTGTACTTTGGATGTTAGCAATAATCTTCATTTGTTTTTAAACAATAGACATCCCATGGATTTAAGCTACAGACGTACTTTGTATCTAAACAGGAGACGTCCTTATTATTAAAGCTTAAGAAACAGCCTTCCTATTTAATCAAGAGACATTCTTTGTATTTAAACAATAGACGTCCTTTGTATTTAAACAAGAGACGTTGTTTGTATTTAAACAAGAGACGTCCTTTGTATTTAATCAAGATACGTTCTTTGTATTTAAACAAGAGACGTCCTTTGTATTTAAACAAGAGACGTTCTTTGTATTTAAACAAGAGACGTCCTTTGTATTTAAACAAGAGACGTCCTTTGAATTTAAACAAGATACGTTCTTTGTATTTAAACAAGATACGTCCTTTGTATTTGAACTACAGAGTACAGAACTCAAAGACCAGGTGTTCTTTACATTTTAAAAACTTATAACAAAACGTCCACTTTTTGACGTCCTTAAAATGAGAGCAAGACCCCTGGATGATGATCTAACCGTTGAAACAAAGGCTCTGTAAAGGCAAATTGTATTTAGATAATTTAGTTGATAATCTTAAATGATTTAAAATGATGACCTAATATAGAGATGTTAGTTCTAGCCTATTATAGGTGGAATTTCTGTAAACACTCATTACATAAATTCATCAATATTTTCGCTACAGAGAATATACAGAGGGACCCACAATCGATAAGACTTCAGATTCAAAATTTATACTGTCTGTTAACTTACTAGTTACACTCTTACTTCACTGCAACTGTTAACTGTTTTCTTTCTTTACCGAATCATTAAATAAGCCAATTAAATCAAAGCATACGACATAAATAAATCTATAAATTGTCACATTTTTATAGTTTCAAGTCGCCTGTACAATCTCATTCTTTGTGGGTAACCCTGTACAGAGGGGCCCACAAAGAATGAGAGTGAATGTACAATTCGGAAAAGGTTAAATTTGTAAAATCATAATTTTTTTGTTGTCCTTCCATGTAAAATACTAACTTATTAGGTTGCAATAAATAAATTCCATTATTTTTCCACAATAGCTTTATTGAAAAAAAGATCTATGGTAAAATAAATTTTAATCTCTTCCGTGAAATTTACCTGTTTGACTTGGAATATTTACAGATGCATGATTTTCTTAGAAGGACTCAAAATTCTGAGATTTCATTCTAAAAAATTATGTCCGTCTGCGATGTACAATATTACTTCATAACAAACACCCCCCCCCAAAAAAAAATGGTTGTTGCGTCTAACTTCTGAATTGATTGAACGCTAAGGAGCAAGGTTGTAAAATAAGGTTACTCACGAAGCGCTCCATGTTTGGAAAATATCGTCTACTAAGGTAGATAGATAAAAACCTTATACGAAGTCACTCTCGCCTTTATAAATAGTGACTTCATATGAGGTTTTTATCTATCTCAGGAGACGACATTTCCGTACATAGGAGCGCATTGAGAGTAACTTCCCTTATTCTATAACCTTGCTAGGGAGTGAGAGAGGATGACCTTAAGATTTAGCCCAATCCGTCAAGATGCCGTCAACCCTGTGTTTGCTTGTAAATAGGTCTCTCCAGAGCTCCATAGGCGTCTCAGGGGGGGTTATGGGGGCTTGCCCCCTTTCCCTGGATCATTAAAATGTATGGTTTACAGGGGGTTTCTAGGCCCCAACGGGTGTTGTGCCCACCCCCCTGGAAAGAGAAATTGAGCCCCCCTGGACAAATTCCTGAGCACGCCCCTGAGTCTCTCTGTGCCTAGGTTGGGCTCCCCCCTTATACAAGCATACATCTACAATATATCTACAGGGTGTCCCAAAAAACATGGGAATTCAGTGACGAATTCGATATCGTCTTTGTTATGAATTAGCATTGTTATACCTGATTTCACAAGCCATAATATTATTATGTCTGCTAGAGTTTACTTAATGAAAAAGGTAAATGGCTGTAAAGATGTGTCTATAATGTCTCCGCAAGATGAACAGTGAAGACGGACAAGCTTACTCTGTTTGTATACTGTAATTTTCTTGTTTTACTATAAGTACAACCGTATACGGTCAAAACATAAACAAACAAAATGTCAACATAGCAGACGAAACTCTTACAAATTACAGCTTTCTCAGTAGGTATCACTATACTAAATCAAAGAATTATTTATAAAGACGATATCGAATTCGTCACTGAATTCCCATGTTTATTGGGACACCCTGTACAATATATCTACAATATATCTACAATATATCTACAATATATCTACAATATATCTACAATATATCTACAATATATCTACAATATATCTACATATCGGATTCCCAATGTTTGTTAAACTAAAGTTAGGATTATACAGAGTTATCAACAAAACATGACACTTTAAAGAAAACTATCTGAAGGTTATATTCGAGTTTTTGTCCAAATTACAGCCTTTTACTGATAAAATAGATAATTTGACAAAGAATCGATTGACACAAATTTGTAAGTGTAAGAAAAGTGTAAGAAAAGAGTAAGAAAAGTAACAAATTCTGTGCAGTCTTATCCTTTGTGGGTAAATTTTTATCGCTATTCGGTACTGCAGTTTATGTAAGTATTAATATTCGGTACTGCAGTTTTGTAAATATTAATATTCGGTACTGCAGTTTTGTAAATATTAATATTCGGTACTGCAGTTTTGTAAATATTAATATTCGGTACTGCAGTTTTGTAAATATTAATATTCGGTACTGCAATTTTGTAAATATTAATATTCGGTACTTCAGTTTATGTAAATATTAATATTCGGTACTGCAGTTTTGTAAATATTAATATTTGGTACTGCAGTTTATGTAAATATTAATATTCGGTACTGCAGTTTATGTAAATTTTAATATTCGGTACTGCAGTTTATTGAATTATTAATATTTGGTACTGCAGTTCATATAAATATTGATATTCGGCACTGCAATTTATGAAAATATTAATATTTGGTACTGCAGTTTATGTAAAAATTAATATTTGGTACTGCAGTTTATGTAAATATTAATATTTGGTACTGCAGTTTATGTGAATTGTAAATATTAATAAACATCAGTTACTAAGCTGTGATTTCACAAGACAGGCCTTGCCTTTGTTTGCAATCTTTGTTATTGTTTTTACCTTAAAACAATAAATTCCTAAAACAGGGTTACCCACGCAAGATGAGACTGTAAAGACGACCTGGAAATCTTTAAACATGATATTTGTATGGCTTACTTAATGAGTAGGCAAAGAAAGAAATTATAATTGCATGGAATCAATTAAATCCAAGGAAACAACCAGAATAAATTTTGCATAGTTGTCTCTGAAGTCTCATCCCGTGTGGGTAACCCTGTATGTCACAGCAAATGTATAATTATCACCTCACCCTAACTCTACATTTTATATTATGTTATTTTTACTCGATCATTATAAAGTTGTGCACGTATAATTATACTTGCTGAAGTGCCCGGCGTTTCCCGTGGAATAAAAAAAAACATTTTATTAAAATTTTAGTCTATGCAAGCCCAAGGATACCACTGGGCTCCCTTAAAAAAGTGTCAACCCATTCATTCAAGCCGTTTGGCCGGCTATAGGGAACATATATACGAATATCCTGTTTTAATATGTAGACAGGGCGTCCCATGAAACATGACAGTTGGTGAATAGTTTTGAATGTCTTCTTCCACATACTGTATTAGATATTAAAGACTTTTTGTAATTTATTTCTTTAAAAAAAATATTTGACTTTGAAATTAATTTTTACCGTAATAACTGTCACATAAAAGTTGTTATTAGTCTCTTTAGTATTAAACTAATTATGGAAGAATACATTTTGAACTATTCACCAACCGTCATGTTTCGTGGAACATCCTGTACTTTAAAAAGATGAGACATTAATGCGACCTTAAGCTCATAAGTATTTCATGGAGGGGGACGGGGTGCGGGGTGGGGGTCATATTTATTTTCGTCATTTAAACCCACATTTTTCTTGTTCTCACTGTATTCAGTTATTAATTTTTTTTTTTTTAAGAAAAACATTTATTAAAATCTACAGCAAATTATTATTACAATTATCATGAAAAATATTAAGCTAACATCTTGAAAATAAACTGAAATATTACAAACTGTTCTGAATAAGCTTAATTCATTCTTACTGTCCTACGTCTGCAACTTGTCCCGTTTTCTATTATATAACCAAAGAGAATATTCTCTATGTATATAACCAAAATGTGCGTTAAACAATGTATGCATTTTATACCAATATTTGCTATGGAACTTCATCTTTTCAACATTTAATTATTTTTAATTAAAATTTTTTTAATTATTTGTTATAGATCAAACAAAAATTCTACTTTAATAAATTTTGTGATCATTTTTTTTATTCATTCTGCATTTTTCGTAAAAAAATTATAAATAAATAAATTGATAAAGTTAAAATTCATTCTGCATTTTCTTCTTTTGTGGACTCTCCCTTTTGGCAATTTGGTGGGGTTGGAGATTCACATTTATATCACTTGAAAGGAAAATTTATTTGGTGTACTGTCCTGTTTTTTCGTGTGTAGTCTTACTTACTTACTACCTAAAAGTCGGCCCGATGCTTCAGAACCAGATTTTTCAGTGAGACCTATTTATAAGTAAAATGCAAACATTAAAAACTTTATAATTCGATATACAATAATAAAACAAGTTTAATTTAAGTATCAATAAGAGGTAAAAAACAAAACTTATTTTTTTCAATTTAAATATTTATTTATATAGTTAAGGGGGACTGGAAATATTAAATTTCGGCCAGGATTTTTTTTAATCAGTAACATTTTATATCAACATTTATTGGATTTTTATTTCGCAAATTTTATGTTTTTTAAATCGCACATTTTTATGAAACTTGAATTAGATAAATCTATAAATCCAACCGTTATCATTTGGAAAATTATTTGTTTTTTTTGTTATATTTTTACTTTTTTATTTGAGGTTTAAATTAAAGATTTTTTATCCCTAACTTTGGGATAGTTGCATAAATAGATATTTTTTTCTTACTTTTTAGTCACTTTACTTGAACTGCAGAAGGATGATAATATATGTGAGAATAGTTCCAAAAATACTGGTGAGTGTAGATCTTTCAACATTAAACATTCCGAAAGCTGTGAAAGGTCCTTCCGCCTAAATAATTAGAGTTGGACTTTAAAAAAATCATTTTTTATACGGATTCACCCCAACGTTAACGCATTCAAGATTTAAATCATCATGAAGTCATTGAATTAATCCTTCATTCACCCCAAAGTTAAATCACCATGAATTAATTCTTTATTTATAAACCAAACAATTCTGTTTTGGTCTAATTAAGACAGAGTGTGAAGTATTCCCCCCACCCCCCACCCCCCTTCTCATGAATTTTTAAGTAAATTTTAGATCTGCGTATGCAGCTCAAATGAATAAAATTTATGGACTGGTTTAGACTTGCGCATTTCTTCTGCAGGAAAACATATTGGAATTATCAAATTTAACACCTAGAAAAACGACAATATCTTCCACATTATTAATCGGATAGAAGTTGCAAGATACAGTTGTAAATCTGGCATTGCAATCTTTACAGTCCCATGTTTAAGGTGCCCTCTACACTACACCTCTACCTTTTCTCTTTTTGTTCGTTCATCGTTCGTAAACGACCTGTTTCGTTCGGTTTTTTTTTCAATTGTTAAAAAAAAATTTAATTCATTCTCGAAATTATCGTTGATTTTTCATTTATATTTTGATCGTTTTCTCACTGAACGATCGTTTAGTAAAATGGTTCCTCCAATAAAATCGTTTGCTCAGTAAAATAATGATAGTTCCTTCAAATTTTTCAGAAAAAAATAGTTCGTTTTTAAAAAACGATCATTTCCGCATTTCTCTGAACGATCCTTTTTTCGTCCATCGTTCGAATTTTTCTTAACGACAGCCCTATTTCACAAAAAATGTTGTTCGTTCAAAAAAAACTGATGCCGTCTCTACTGCGGTTCCCTATTCCGCTTTAAAAAAATGCTTCCTGACAAGGTAGAAAATCAAGAAGTTGTCCAGCCCTCACCTGAATACAGGAAATAAGCCTTTTCCAGTTTTCTGGATTTTCAATATCACCACTTTGCAGATCAATTAATAGTGATTTCAAACTCACATAAACATCATCTAGGACATAGGCTATATAGGCCAACTCAAGCATTTCATTACAAGCCAAGATTGCATAAGGCAGATAGCCAGTGATAGTTTGATAGATAGTTATGTTGAGCAGAATAGTTTGAGATGAAAAAACTAGAAATATCAAGGGTTCAACTCCATTCTTGAATCTGGTAAAATCTGCCATTACTTGATCAAGGTTTCCTGCAGAATATGCACGATCTAGTTTGTCTCGAAGATATGACGCAATTGCACCGATTAAAAAAGTAGATACGAGTCTTACAAACGAGAATACAATTCCAAAGCCGATAAAAAATAGCAATTTATACCCTTCTCTGTAGAATGGTTCCATTGAAACGATGTTGTAAACGGTAAAAACGATCTGTGAAGTTACAACCGCGAGGAAAAGTAATGGTCTCTGCTGTTTCGGCAATTTTTGTTCAAACACAAAATCCTTGCTATTCTTCATCAAAAAGGTCACAGCAGGCAAAGTTAAAACAAGTTGCAAAGGAATAATGATATCGGAGGCTATGGTTGAAAACAAGTCTGATTTTGATAACTGTTCGCAACTGGCTTCAGCTTCCCAATCGAAATATGAGAACCAAGGTGCTAGTGCGCAGATAATGGTGAAGTAAACTCCTAGACAAATATTATCTACCCAGGCTGGTCCTCTTCCAGGAATTATCCTATTGACCAAATTTAGTGAATTTGAAATGCTAACCGCCGCAGGTTCACGTTTGAATCAAAGATTCAAATCCTAAATTTTGAATCAATGGTTTAAAGGATCTGTGTGTTTGTTACAAACTTTGATTCTCTAATCTTTAAATCTGTAGAACCCAATATTGTTGATATTTGATATTTCTAACTGTGAATTATCTTCTAAGTTTGAAAAAGTAGGGTTTACAACATCAAAAATATAGAGATTGGAAAAAAATCAGTTCCTTTGAACTGGTAGTAAAGCTAGTAGCTCAAATTCATTAAATTTTGCCCCTGGTGAATGTGAGGAAATTTACAATGGTTGATGTTAGTGTCCTCTCACTCCAATACATTGTTGTTTACTAAAGGTTCAACATGTTACCACAGTGTGTTTTAAAGGGATTGTTCAAAAATTTGGTAAATTAATGTTTTTATTTTTTTCTACAAAAACACAAATATAAATACACATTTTAAGTTTTATATGACATAAATTGATTTGTAGGAGAACCAATCAAGCCATTATTATTATGGCTGTCTTTGATGATTGGCCATAGTAGGACTAGGAGGTGCAGATCATTTTACTGTATTCTATAGAAAGCAGGGGCGTACGAGGGGGGCCGCGCCCCCCCCCCGCCCCCCTCTACGCGTTCCCCCCCCTGAGAGGCTGAGGGGGGGCACCCATGGGAGAGGCTCTTCTAATATTACATCTGCTTGCACTTCACTTCCTCAGGTCAGGCACAGTGGTGTACCCAGGGGGGGCAGTAGTCCTCTTGCCCCCCCTGGGAGTTCCAAAAATACAAAATTAAAAGGAAACTACGTTTAGAAAGTAACACTTGACAATGAAAAAGACTAAGGATTTGTCTGAATTCACTCTTAATACAAGGAGAGAAAAGTGTTAGCCTTATAAAGAGAATACTTCATTACACAAGATGTACTATGACGGAGAGCAGACTTAACGATCTTGCACTTATAGCTTTACACCCTATAAGGCTGTCTGAGCTCTCTACTGAAAAAATATAATTTTTAATGATGCTGTGATCATTGATTTAGTTAGCTGTGATGGAGTTAAGTGATAAATTTATAAAGTCAAAAAGTTAGTTTTTCAAGCAAAGGAATAATTTTTAGACTCTAAGGTTACTAACACCCAAAAATGTAGTCTTTTTGGTGTATTTTTATGGTGAACAAAACAAGTCCAGGTGAGAGGGGGGGGCAAAAAAAATTAAAAAAGGTATTAATATTTTTTCAAAAAAGGGGTTTTTAAGGGGGGCACAATGTTGCCAAGGGGGGGGACCAAAAATTTTTTTTTACGCGCTTACGCGTGCAAATTGTGCCCCCCCCCCTAACAAAAGCCCTCGTACGCCCCTGATAGAAAGGACTTTTGTTTACATTTTTAATATAATCCTTATTAAATATATCTTTTTTAATTAATATAGGAAATAATCCCTTTATTTTTGCAACCTGATGGTGTACACTTTTGATATTTCAAACATAGATCTAACAGATATTATAGTTTAAAATATCATAGGTATACTGCATTGTGTTACAAAGAATATTGAGATTAGAAAATCAGAAAATCTCATAAAACTTAAAAATTATTTGAATAATCGGAATAGCTGGAAGGGATTAAAAGCAAATAAAATGTAATCGCATCTTCATAAACTTATAGAAAGCACTATTTTTGGTCGAAATATTTCATGTTTTTAGTCAAAAAAAATATATAAAATAAAGTATAATTTCTTGCATTCTGGGCGTGAGCTGAAAATGAAGGAGTTATTAGTCACAAAGTCGAACTTTTGTTGAGATTGACTTGAGTGTCTAAAAAATACAGGCAGAACAACTTTCGTTATTCGTATATTTAGAAATTAGAATCCTTTCTTCATGTATTGATACCAGGGGGCTGGATCTTAAACTATGGCCTATTCATACAGTACAAAGATCAAATATGCAGTACGTGTTCGGAGTACAAGTGTATGGGGAGGTTTTGTATCTTGAATTTTATTCTGTTTTCTCAGAACCGTTTATAAACGATGAATATTGCTCCGTAAAAGACTGTAATAGTAGGTCTTCAAAGGAGTAATGAATTTTAATATTTACATTGACAGCAATCCATTTGAATATTTTCAGAAATCACCCCCGAGTACTGTAATATACAGATTGACCATTAGAGTACGTGGCATGTACTATAACCTCGTTGATTGGTACCATATTACGTTACCTAATTTTTGAACGATCCATTTCACCAGGTTTTCTTCCTTTAATCATAGATTAATAACAATACAGATAAAACACTAGATATCGTATTTTGTTCGTTCAAAATAACTCTAAGGCAGAGGCCCAAAGAAGTTACGCGTATGCCGCGTTGAACTACACGCCTTTGGGCTTTTGCCTCTTGGTTATTGTGAACGAAAACCCTTAAATTTTGAAAAGACGACATCTAGTGTTCTATCTGTATTGTTATTAATTTATGCCTTTAATTAACTGTTAAACATGGCAACTTAGAAACCATATATACTAAATAAATATACTAAAAATCAATTAAGCAAATATATTTATAGCTTAATGCGCAGTATTGAAAACCCGTACACTTTCCAAGAAATTGGATTTTTGGCCACAAACCAAATTTTCTAATCCCTCTGTCTTTGCATCCTGATGGTGTAAATCTAGAATATCTTGTATCAAATACTCAATTCCTCAATATTTTACTAACTCTTGTTTATAAGGGACTTCAAACATTAATTTAATTAATTATAACGATTGATATGTTCCACGGTACTGAGCCCAAAACTTAAGACAGGGTATCGTCTCAGCTTTGTCTGATGTAATATGATAGAGCTTTCCATGTTTCTCTTTTTATGAATTGATAATTTCTCTAAAAACGTGACTTGCGGATTTTTACTTAGAGAAACAATGAAGTTAAAAATCAAAATTAAACACTTTAAATGCTCGAAAAATAACGTGTATAGTTTCTTTAAGACAGAGAAGAATGGGATTATAATTATCCTCGAAAGAATGTATAATAGCGGGATACATGAGAAGTTTTTTGTTCTCATTAAACTTGATATACTGACGAGTATTTGATATATCTATATCTCATAGAGTGGACCAGGGCTGGTTAACTTAAGGGGAAGAGGGGGGGAGTAAATGAGGTGGGTGGGCGATTACCTTGAATTTAGTAATTTTATTGAAAATGTTAAATTTTGAAATAAATTTTTATTAACAATTTATTTGTTTCCTCCTTTGATTTATGCCTGAGGAGAACAGTGAATAAACTAACTCAGTTTATTTAATTATACCCAAGGTTAATTTCAGTTTATAGCATTTGTATACACGTAGGAGAGAGAGAGAAATCCAGAGACCAGATGAGATGGGTTTAACCCCGTTGGAGGCTAATTGTAAAACCGTTGGAGGTTCACCGGAAATCTGTTGGAGGCTCATTGAAACCCATTGGAGGTTCCTTGGGAAACTGTTGGAGGCTCATAGTAAAATCGTTAGAGGCCACTTGTAAAAAGCGTTAAAGGGTCATTGCGAAACCTTAGGAGGCTCATTCCGAAATTGTTGGAGGCTCATTGTTAAACCGTGTTGGAGGTTTAATGTGAGACCGTTGGATTCGCAAAGGTTAAAATCATCCAATTAAAAAAAGAAATTTGAAAATTTAAAGAACTCATTATGAAAACGCTGGAGGCCCCTTGGAGGTCCGCAAAGGTTAAAATCATCCCATTAAAAAAAGGGCATCTAAAAATCAGAAAAATACTTTTTTCAAAATTTCCCGAAGAGATAGTCAAAAATGGCAAATAGAAATGAAGGATATAAAAAGGACGAGAAGAATAATTAAAATAGAATATTTTTGTATAATCTATGATTTGTATGATTTATAAAAACAATTAAATTGAAAAATATAATGAAAGAATCAAAAGAAAAGAAACACGACTTTGATCAAGACAAAGGTACTAATGCAAGGAAAGTTAATTGTAGTTGCGTATACTCTGCGTACATATTGAAACCAGAGCTGAAAACTTTAGAATGGTGGATATCAGGATTAATGCTTAATCCACTCTTTTTCTTAATCTTCAGATTAAATATTACTTATAATCCTCATGAACTTAATCTCCAGATTAATTAACAGATCGGGATTAAGGATATTCCATTCTAAAGTTTTCAGCTCAGATTAATTAACAGATCGGGATTAAGGATATCACATTCTAAAGTTTTCAGCTCAGTTCTCTCTGGGCGGAACAAGAATAGATGAATCAGTGTTCGTTTAGTATCCGAGGAGGTTAAAAGCATATAATTTTGATAATTTTGAAAATTCACATAATAGTTTCCTATCACCTATCACGTCATGTGTTTACTTTTCCGCCCAAAGACAGTTCACTACAGTACAAAAATGCGTACACCTCTAAAATAACTTTCCTTGCATTAGTTCCTTGGATCAAGACAACGTTTACAAACAGAAATCATGCAAGCACTTTGAGCATTTCAAAACCATAAGATTTTGATTTAAATATATTTCAAATTTGAAAAGAAGTTTAATAACTAAAAAAAAACAAGAAAAGTAAAACTCCTGAGAAACTAAAAAAATCTGTTTCGTAATGTTTCCTGATCCCAACCGTAGAAAATATGACGACAAAAATGTTTTCATATTTTTACGGACACCCCTATTTCAAGGTGTATCTTGTGTGTTAAAGAAAACCGACCTCAAATGACCCCCCTCGTGACCAAAGTGCAAAACATGAAAATTATGATTAAAATACAAAAACATCAAATATGAGATTCCTTTTTCGGAACGGTGATGCACTGTGCAATGAGAAGAATTATTAAAATTTCAAAATATTATGATTGAAAGTTGTTTTTCATGGAAAAATGAAAAAAAAACTACACCCAATATTTCTTATATAGGATATTTCATTGATAGGATATTTCAGAGATAGAACATTTCATAGACAGGATATTTTATAGATAGGATATTTCATTGATAGAATATTTCAGAGATAGAACATTTCATAGACAGGATATTTTATAGATAGGATATTTCATTGATAGAATGCTTCATAGATAGAACATTTCATAGTCAGGATGTTTCATAGAAAGGATATTTCATAGATAGAACATTTCATAGATAGAACATTTCATAGTCAGGATATTTCATAGATAGGATATTTCATAGATAGAATGCTTCATAGATAGGATGTTTCATAGAAAGGATATTTCATAGATAGGAAATTTCATAGATAGAATGCTTCATAGGTAAGATATGTATAGATTAAAAATTTCATCGATAGGATATTTGATAGATATCATATTTCATTGAAAGGATATTTCATAGAGGATATTTCATAGATCGGATGCTTCATAGATATAATATTTCAGAGATAAATAGGATATTTCATTGAAAGGACATTTCTTAGAAATGAAATTCTGTAATTCGCACAGCGTAATTCAAAAACCTTACCCTTGGTGTCCTAAAAAACACAGCAGCACAGGATAACACGAAATAGCTTGTACAGGGTGTCTCAAAACACACAGAACAGGGGGGGGGGGGGCTCGTAAGTAGCGTGAACCGAAATACGATTTACAGGGTGAAACAGCTAACATTATTTACGGTTTTATGCGAAAGAATTCATTTATGAATTACCCCTTCCCTACCACAACCAACACAAGCACCTGTCGTCCTACCGTAAACATATATCACATATATTGATGAGTGAAGATAGGAAGGGTGGGATCTGTATTTTGTTTCCAAATATGGAATTATTAATAATTTATCTTTGCCACTATTCGGCCTGGAATATATGTACATATATATTGATTAATTGATTGATAGATTACTAAGTTGAAATCCAGGAAGTGTTGCTTGATGAGTTTCTATCATTAGACAAACTATGATATAGACACCAAGACAAGCAGACATACAGACACCCAAACACCCACCCATACAGACACCCTGACATACAGACACCCAGACACACAGATACCCAGACATTCCAGACAATCAGACACCCAAACATACAGACACCAGACGGACATACAGACACCCCAGACATTCCAAAAGCAGACACCGAAATTTACATTCACCAAGACTTAAGCTAGACACTTTGAATTACAGACTACCCTGACTTGATTGTCTGTATGCCAGGGTATCTGTTTGTTAGGGTATCTGTATGTCAGGGTATCCGTATGTCAGAGTATCTGTATGTCAGGGTATCTGTATGTCAGGGTATCTGTATGTCAGAGTATCTGTATGGCAGGGTATCTGTACGTCTTGGTATTTGTATGACAGAGCATCTGTATGTCAGGGTATTTGTATGTCAGGGTATCTGTATGTTAGAGTATCTGTATGTCAGGGTATCTGTATGTCAGGGTATCTGTATGACAGGGTATCTGTATGTCTTGGTATTTGTATTACAGAGCATCTGTATGTCAGGGTATCTGTATGTCAGGGTATCTGTATGTCAGGGTTTCTGTATGTCAGGGTATCTGTATGTCAGAGTATCTGTATGACAGGGTATCTGTATGACAGGGTATTTGTATGTCAAGATATCTGTATGTCAGGATATCTGTATGTCAGGGTATCTGAATGTCAGAGTATCTGTATGTCAGGGTATCTGTATGTCAGGGTATCTGTATGTCAGAGTATCTGTATGACAGGGTATCTGTATGACAGAGTATCTGTATGTCAGGGTATCTGTATGTCAGGGTATCCTTTAATGTACTGATATAAATATTTATGTATATGTCATATAAATATATAGGTAAACTGAATTGTTACATGACATGACTATAATTTTTGCAAAAATTGTGAGTTGAGTTTAAGACCTTGAATTATTTAGAGAAAATAAATAAGATGTTGTAATGATAGAATCTATTGAAAAATAAAGATGGTTCAATAAAAATTATTTCTTGGGATTTTTCATATTTTTGTATTATTCGAAATACGTGTTTAAGATTTCTCATTATCAGTGTAAAAACACAAAATAGCTACTTTTGTATTTTAAATCAAAAATACTTTTTTAGTAATCATAAAATAGGTAAATTATGACGCTGTTCGTTGAAAAGTGCTTGGAAAGATAATTTTTCTTCTACGCAATGCATGTTAGGTCAAGCAAAGAAAATAATAAATAGTATTTTAAATCATAAATTTCTCCAGAAGCCATGCCTGGGCACCATTTGTTTACTTTTAGAAGATTTATAGAGATTAAAATCTACTCTGGGAGCCAGTAATGACACGTCAAACTAAAGTAAAATCTACTCTGTTGAGCTAGCAACGCCACGTCAAACTAAAGTAAAATCTACTCTGGGAGCCAGCAATGCCACGTCAAACTAAAGTAAAATCTACTCTGTTGAGCCAGCAATGCCACGTCAAACTAAAGTAAAATCTACTCTAGCAATGCCACGTCAAACTAAAGTAAAATCTACTTTGTTGAGCCAGCAATGCCACGTCAAACTAAAGTAAAATCTACTCTAGCAATGCCACGTCAAACTAAAGTAAAATCTACTCTAGCAATGCCACGACAAACTAAAGTAAAATCTACTCTGTTGAGCTAGCAACGCCACGTCAAACTAAAATAAAATCTACTCTGGGAGCCAGCAATGCCACGTCAAACTAAAGTAAAATTTACTCTGTTAAGCTAGCAATGCTACGACAAACTAAATTAAAATCTACTCTGTTGAGCTAGCAATGCCACGTCAAACTAAAGTAAAATCTACTCTGTTGAGCCAGCAATGCCACGTCAAACTGAATTAAATCTACTCTGATGAGCCAGCAATTCCACGTCAAACTAAAGTAAAATCTACTCTGATGAGTTAGCAACGCCACCACAGGTTTACATGCATGGTGTCCCACTACAGGTTTACATACAGGGTGTCCCACTACAGGTTTACATTCAGGGTGTCCCACTACAGGTTTACATACATGGTGTCCCACCACAGGTTTACATACAGGGTGTCCCACTACAGGTTTACATTCAGGGTGTCCCACTACAGGTGTACATACATGGTGTCCCACTACAGGTTTACATTCAGGGTGTCCCACTACAGGTTTACATTCAGGGAGTCCCACTACAGGTTTACATTCAGGGTGTCCCACTACAGGTTTACATTCAGGGTGTCCCACTACAGGTTTACATTCAGGGTGTCCCACTACAGGTTTACATACAAGGTGTCCCACTACAGGTTTACATACAGGGTGTCCCACTACAGGTTTACATACAAGGTGTCCCACTACAGGTTTACATACAGGGTGTCCCACTAGAGGTTTACATTCAGGGTGTCCTACTACAGGTTTACATACAGGGTGTCCCACTACAGGTTTACATACAGGGTGTCCCACTAGAGGTTTACATTCAGGGTGTCCCACTACAGGTTTACATACAAAGTGTCCCACTAAAGGTTTACATACAGGGTGTCCCACTACAGGTTTACATACAGGGTGTCCCACTACAAGTTTACATACAAGGTGTCCCACTACAGGTTTACATACAGGGTGTCCCACTACAGGTTTACATTCAGGGTGTCCCCCTACAGGTTTACATACAGGGTGTCCCACTACAGGGTTAAATACAAGGTGTCCCACTAAACATGACAATTTGAAGACAACCAAGTTTAAACAGTAAACAGAAACTTTTCAGTGTGAACAGTTTAAACTATGGTAGTTTATTTGTAGTACTTTGTAAGTAATGTTCACATTTTGTCGTCTTTGAATTAAAATGTTATATGTGAAACAATTTCTAGCTTCAGACAGGGCCGATTTTTAAGTGTCCTTTGGGCTTAATTGTAAAATTACTTTTTAAAACATTAAAACTTAAAAATTGTCATTTGTAAAGTGAATACATACAGACTGTAGAAAATTGTTAAATCTTATTTTGCTTAAGACTCGTTTTTAGATTCATGCATAGTTTTATATTATTCTGGTAATAAGGGTTTCCTATTTTACTTTTTTTCTCCTCGAAATATCGATGCTTTTCGTAAATCAATGCAGAATACATTCCGACTGTCTCAAGAAGCAAAACAATTAGAAGACGATTCTAGCAATGGCGTTTCTAAGAGTAACCCAGGAGGGGGGGGGGAAGAGGTAAATTACATTTTTTTCACTCCCTCCACCCCTCTCCTTGTCAAAGCTTTAGAAAATGATAATATCTCCGTTATTGTTACTCAGCTATCGAGCGAACAAGGTTATATAGCAGAAATGTGTGAAGCACACCTGCACAGTATGGAGACAGTAAAACAAAATGGCGGTTTTACACTTTTTTCGAGTTAATTCCTCTCTATACTAATCTATTCTCTTTGACAATAAGACCTTTGAAATAAAAATAAATATAAATTAAAAAAGGACCAAAAAAGAAAATGTTTGCGGCTGTATTTGTCATTAAAGAATAGATAATTATAATAATTACACCTAATATAATCAGGATTAGGAATTGAAGGTCTCAGCTTGAGTTGGTTTCAAGTTGAAGGTCTAATGTATATTTTAGGGGCTGAAGACGACATTTCCGGAATTAATCAATGTCAAGGCCCGGCACGAGTTCTACATTAGCGCACACTAATCAGCTGCGGGATCAAGCTATACGCAGATCATATCAATAAGCAACATCTAAATATTAAAGGGAATGTTCGCGAAAAATAAAAGAGGGCTAATTTTGTGAGGTTTGCTCTCTTCTGAAAAATGCAATGAAGTAGATTTTATAATATTAGCGCTTCAAATATATTTACCTTTGCAGTAAACTGATTCAAATTTTAACATTAGAATTAAAAACCCCGTACTTTACAGGAAACAAATATGTATTCAAAATCAATAAAACTTTTAAAATTACTTTCTTTGCTACGAAATTCCTGTCACCCCTAGCTACTGATCAATGAACAACAGACATTTTGTTCACTGTTTGATCAAGTGTTATTTACGTCATTCAGAATAGTTAGTCAATAAAAGCAAATAGATAGTCCATACAGGTTGTTTCGTCCTAGAATTAATAAAAATTTCACCGTTTTTTAAGGATTACATATATATATATATATAACTTAGTTTACAAGCTCTGTGGGAAATGTGGAAGACTAGAGACATACCTCTATCTTAAGGTTGTATAATAAGTTATGTTACTCTCGATGCGCTCCAATGTACGGAAAATGTCGTCTCCTGAGATAGATAGATATTTTAGGTTTTTTTCAATGATTAAAAGGTCTGAAACCCGTAATATCTCTTTTTGAGGGTCACCCTGTATAATATATATTAATGTCATTGTAATGTGTATTTCAATAACATATATAGTTTTATTCAGTTTTACTCAAATTATTTAAAAGCAGTTCGATAAAGTTACTTAATCTCCCTGTTGTAGGGGGATTAAATAACTTTATCAACCTAAAATGAGACAAATTAGGTATGAACTTTGAAATTTTAATAGCAGGGTGGAAAAGTTACTTTTCCGCCCTGTTGTAGGGCGATAAAGTCACTTAATCACCCTACAAGGGGAAATATTAGGTGTGATAAATTCCATCAAAATTGAATAAAAGAGAATTTCAGATTTATGTAGCAGCGTTAAAAAAAGGAAATCGTTGAAAAAAAACATTTTGCCCCCGGTGGAAAACGTCATTTGCAGTGCACGGATAAAGATTTGGAGGATACCATTGTGAATCAGGAATATGAGAATACGTTGACATTCCGCTTTCTTATAAACCTTCCATGTTGTATGTATCTAGTCATTAATTACTTTAAATCCTTTACGTGTTTTGTCTGTGTTGTTAAACAAATGTTAAAAAATGTTTCTTCTGCTGGCTGAACCAACTGGTGAAATTTTTCAAACGACTTTAAGCTATTATTTAAGAATAGTACACCGTAAAAATGTCTTATTGGTATCAAATGAATCCTAAAGTTTTTCTCTATAATACTGCACTTTAAGATAGACTACCATGCATAGCCGGTCTCTCCCTTTAAACTCCTGTATTCTCTTTTTATATATTCTTGCATGTGGTCATGTTGAAAATAAAGCTATGAAGACGTAATGAAAATTCTATTTAATATGAAATTTAAATTTGCAATTTAAACTCGAATTAATGAAGGATAATATTATACAATATAAACGTCTTTGGTCCATTTTAAAGTTTAAATCGTGGGCTGTAATTTTCATCTTGTTTAATATATTCTGTTATGGTTAGACTGCTCGGTGCTTTTAAACAAAATGAGGATGGGATGGGGGGCATAATTTGTAATAAAACCATGTTAAGTGTGCCAAGAAATTAAAAATGTGAAAGTTACAGCGTTTTGATTTTATGCTTTACAGATAGTTCCAACAAATATGGAGGATAAATATTAAATATCTCAATACTTATTGTTTGTGTATTTAATTGATAAGGGGGGATTCCGGGAGTCAGAATATGTAATAACTATTCTTAGTTTTTTAACATTTCTGAAATCATGTGTTTCAAGACGAATATTGTGTACCCATCATATTCACATATTTTGAGAAAACAAAATATTTTCACTTTTACTTTCTCAAACGTGATGAGCTGAATGAATTTGAAAGTGAGAAAAAAAGAATTATTTTTGTTTTTACTTTTTTATCATAGAAACTTTTCCCGGCAATCACATTATTGTAACGTAACGTACAAAAACGTACATTTTACGTTACGTTACACTATCGTTGACATCTCTACCATGTAACATGTTTGTAAATTTCAAAATATAATTTTTTAGGAAATTCAAATACAGTGCATGAGACCCATAAAACTGTGAAATGGGAGAACGACATTCAAGCAATCTTACGCAAGTACGGTGCTGCTATAAATTAAATAGTTTTACCACAAACAATAAAATGTAATGGGGTTTTTGATATTTTGAGCTGAATAATTGGTATGATTTTTATCTACTTTGGTATGCGATTATATATTAATACAATTAAAGGCAGTGACCGGCTATGTAGTTAATCTGAGTATGCAGTGTTGTGGAAAACTTCTTTCGGATTCATTTGACACATATTAAACTTTTTAAAGATCTAGCTGTAAATCCTGAACTTGAGGGCAAATTCGACGTTCAAAACTCCTACTTTCGGGGTGGTTACGTTTTCATAATTAGTTTTTTTTGATAATTAAATAACGACAACGAAAAATAAAGTAAAATTTATACATTAATCTAATTAGATGGAGGAACATATTTCTCAAAAGAAATTTGTCAATAAACCAATGCTAAAATCGATTATTTCGTTTTCATTGTTAAATTGAATTTCTTATTTTCTTTCAATTTATTCGCAGATTTCTTCAAATTCTTCAAATGTCGTCTTTTTAATAATAATTCTAGAAATTAGTTGAAACTCCACAATTCTCCGTAGATGTATTGTAAAACTGAAACCCTTGTATCTTTGAATGGTTTAAATGTAATAATACCATTTTGTTTCGATGTAAAGGAATGTAGAAGAAATCTGACCTGTAAATACAGCTTTATATAATATACCTCATGGTAGAGATGGGCGTGTTTGTCTTTTTTCATTTCGTTTGTGCATCGTTCGTGAACGAACCATTTTGTTAGCTTTTTTCAATCGTTTTAAAAACTGATTTCGTTCATTCTCAAAAATGTCGTTCATTTTCCATCTATTTCTTTCGTTTTCTAAGTGAACGATCGTTCATTAAAATCTTTGTTTAGTAAAATCGTTTGTTCAATAAAATCGTTCGTTCAGTATTTTTCTTAAGTTTGTCGAAAAAAAACAATCTTTTTTAAATATTTGTTCCATAAATTGTTCGTTCAGTTTAAAAACATCGATTTTGACAAAAAAAAATTTAGAAAAATTTGTTTGTTACGCAAAAAAATTATCGCTTTTTTAACTTTATTCAAATGATTTCCATCAATGTTTTTTAATTTCTCTGAGCGGTCCAAGTCATTCGTCCATCGTTCGTGTTTTTCTAAAGGACATCATCATTCACAAAATAAATTCGTTCGTTCACAAAAAACGATGCCTATCTCTACTGCATGGTAAGAATTGCATCATGCTCGGGCACCATATTTTCTTCGCATTTAAAGAAAACAAATATTTTCGAGATGCTTTAGAACATGATGCAATTCTTACATTTTATTACATTCCAAAAATTACAGTCTTTGCTTCATGATTGTAGGAATGTTAGCTGTCTCATGAAATGCAAACAGTGTAAACCAAACATTCTGTTATAATAAGTTGCGAAAGGTTAAAAATTGTCATAGCAAAAATAAATAAATCATTATATTTAAAAAATAAGTTTGCATTACATTTTATATTTTAAATATTGTTGTTAACTTTATATTTGGCTAGGTTGTTGCAGGTTTAATTACTAAATAAATATCGTTATTTAATTCGGTTAAAACTTTTATTACTATTTTGTTCTCCAGATTTGGTAATTAATAAAAATAATAATAACAATAATAACATTAATAAATCAATTTCTTGATAAAAACAATTTATATATATATATATACTTAACTATTACACTAATGAGTGTCGAATGGGTAAAATTAGTTAAATAAAATTGATATATCTAGATTTATTTACCATATATTTATACAAATTTGTCCTATTTGTTCTTAGCAGACCAGTTTTTAATGCTATACCCTAAAATTTTATATTTTTATTTATGTATTGTGACTTGTGAACAGAATAACTAAAAAACAAACAAATAAAAGACTAAGTGAACCAAGGAAGCAGAAGAGGGTTCCAGGGATTCGGGTTGGGGAAAACACGTTTCCTGTAAAAAGTTCTTTGAAAAAAAGTTCTAATTTTTGGCACTAATAAAATTCCTTGAAATAAAAAGTATCAAGAAATAAAGTCCTACCATTTTGAGACTTTTTTCTATGCAAAAAAATCCCCGGAAAAAGAGTCCCTTTAAAGTGGAAAATGCATGGAAACAAAAGATGTTTACAACCATGGAAAAAAGTGACTTGATATTAAAAACACCCCTGGGGTATATTCAATATGCAGATGTATGGAGTCCGTTTTATGAAAATGTCTAGGACCTCATTTTCCCAAGACATGGGACTTTTTTTCTTCAGGACTTTAATTCCTGTGATCTTATTTACTGAGATTTTATTGGCAGCCCACAAAGGATGAGACTGCAAAGACGACCTGAAACTCTTAAAATATGATGATTACATGAAATAACAATGGAGTAACCAGACTTTTTCTACATTTGATTATCTTTAATGGCGAGGAGAAGAAGAAGGAAGATTTTCAGAATTAAACACTTTTTCAGAGGTTATCGGGTGAATCGGACATGCCACTTTAATAATAATTTAAATCTAAATCCCTTTAATACATGTTGCATGTTGCATGGTATATACAAACTAATAGAGATGTGCTCTAGTTATACTGAGAGCATGCAACCAAACTAAACACATTAAACCAAGGTGTACGTACAGGATTATCCACAAAAGATGAGACTTTAAAATCAGCAATTTAAAGGTTAGATTAAATCTTCTTTGAAGTTTCATCTTCAGTAAGAAATCCTGTATACTAGAAGTAGGGGGGATAGTTTTAGTGTACATTTCATTGTCAAGGTTGTTTAGTATACTCTCGATGCGCTCATTTCAGGTAATGTAATGCCTCAAAAAAAATTTTATCTGAAATGGTCTAAACACACTGCACAATTGCTGTGTCTCATGTTCATTACACTTTTAAAAATCATAACTTGAGTCTTAAATCGGCTTTATATTCTAGAGTTTTCTGATTCTCACTGTATGTTAACTGGTACACCCTTTAAATTATACAAATGCTATGTTTTGTGGGACACCCTTTAAATTATACAAATGCTATGTTTTGTGGGACACTCTGTTCATTTTATCAATGCTAAGTGTGTAACATATGTTCAGTAAATTATAATAATACTATAAAGCTTGTGGAACACCCTGCAGATTATATTAATACCATGTTTCCTGGGACACCCTGTATATGATATTGCTAGTATAATTGAGTTATTATATTAATACCATGTTTCCTGGGACACCATGTATATGATATTACTAGTATAAGTGAGGTATTACATTAATACCATGTTTCCTGGGACACCCTGTATATGATATCGCTAGTATAAGTAAGGTATTGTATTAATACCATGTTTCCTGGGACACCCTGTATATGATATTACTAGTTTAAGTGTGGTTGAATGGGCTGTCATCTATCTTCTGTTTATATTGTAAGTGTGGGTGGCTAATGAGTGCCTAAACGGCTGTATAGAGTGTCCCATATCATAAGGAATTATCTCCAAGCTTTAACACCAAAATATGTATATAACACTAGAAAACCTGGTATTTTCTACATGCAACATTTTTATATTTATCTTATACTTTTTTTTAAATGATTATTTTTTTATTTTCTTCTTAGTTCCTTAAATCTGAATTTATAGCTATAGACGATCTTATATGATGTGGGACACCCTGTAGTTTATTTACCAATGGGAAGAGTGGAGGGGGGGGGGGATGTATTACTCTCATTTTTAAATTTGCATCAATTCTTAAATATGTATCTCCTGATAACACGAATGCATCATTATTTTGCCAGTTTTAAGATGACCTCAATTTTTTAAGTAGGAAAAATAACAAAGGAGGGTAGTGACTAATGTTTCCAAATTTTTGTTCAATCTCTTTCACGAAAATTTTGTTCAGCCAACAAAAATGTGAACGAAAACAAAAAATTTCGTTTATTTCGCGAAATACGTTCGAAACTTTTGCGAAATTTGTTTGAAATTTTTGTGAAATTCGCAAAATTCATTCAAAATCTTTTTTTCGCAAAAAAAATACAATCTTCTTGATGCAAAATGAAAAAATTTCGATTTTATCGAACGAAAATAGAACGAAAATTTCAATGCAAACCCTACTAGTGACTATAGATTTCCAGCGAAATGGAAAGTTGTTACGTGAAAATTTTGCGCAAAAAAATGTCCGCAGAAAATTCCACAGTTTCAGTTTTGCGCATTCCATACTTTGAAACCATTTCTTTGAAACTTTTATCTGATTTACAATGAGGAAGATATTGGATAAGAGTGTTTAATTCTGATGAATCCTATTTTTTTCCTTCAGTAGATTTGCGCAAGTCACGTTAGTAGAGGAACCTCAATAGAACATAATCGGTTTGTTTTTAATCTTTGTGAAGAAACAATCTCAAGAACTGACGAGGGTCAACCCAGACCGAAATATATTTTCAATAAATGTGGAACTAACATCTACTTATTTGGATCAGCGTGTGAGAAAACCAAACCGCCATCAAATGTAAGATTTTTATTAGAAAGCTTGGGACGTCGTTATGTTTTGTGAAATATTCTTATGTGCCTTTTAAAACTGATGATTAAGCTTTTTTAAAGTCTTCATATGTTGCTTTGAATCCTTTTATCTGGTCACAACATATCACCAGACGTAACATTTTGGAATATTGGATTTTAATGTGTATTGTTAAGTAACTTTGTCTGGTCGCAAGATTTTACAATACATTACATTTTATAAATATATAATTATTGTTATATTTCAGCTTCACAGCTAGATGATCAGGAAATAAATTCTAAAACTATATACTAGACTTGATTATTCTGTGTACGGGGTGGCGTATAAACAATACATTGGTTAAATAGTTATGCACTTTTCTATTGTTCCGACGCTGAAAGTTATAGAGAGATAGACTAAAAACTGAAAAGTGCACAGAGGTTTGGTCCATCACCATCACTGAATTTTAAATCAGTTTTAAGCAGCTGAAGATCTTAAGAAAGCCTTGGATCCCAATGAATGGTCCTTGCGAGTTCGTGTCTGTGAATTCATCCATTATCGTAAGCGACATTCTGATCGAAATGGAACCACAAGTGGAGAGAAAAACAGCTGCATGTATAAAGTGCCTTTTTTCGACTACGGAATGTGCACCCTTCAAAAGGTGGGTGGTGAGGTTAGTAAAGGTCGGAGAGTGTTATGAATGCCAGAAACAAGCTTAAAACAATTGATTTAATGAGACTCGATACCCATATTGTATACCATGCGGAAAGAATAATCACAGAGTCTCTAAAAACAGACGGTAGTTGGGGAAGTTAGGGTAGTTGCCATTTAGATTCTAAACTACCCTCACTACCGCAACTACCGTCTGTTTTTAGAGAGACCCCACCCCCATCCTTGAGGCTGAATCTGAATGGCAACTACCCTTACTACCCCAACTACCGTCTGTCTTTAGAGAGACCCCACCTACAACATTGATGCTAAATCTGAATGGCAACTACCCTTACTACCCCAACTACCGGCTGTGTTTAGTGTAAGGATTACTAACTATTACAGGTTTTGTACTGAGAGAAGTGCAAAAACCGGCGCGCACCTGATTGTGTGTGCATAGATGTACAATGTGGATTGTACAATGTTGTGTGTATGATGAATCTATACGTACAATAAACCTGAAGTTGGTGTAGTTGGTTAAGATGTTCATTGACATCTCCAACCTAGGGCTGAGCACGTTCCGACTTATTTTAAATCGTTCCATTCAGTTCTAGAACAAGGGCCTTCAGCTAGATTGTTCTGTTCTTGTTCCTTTTTTTCCAATCATTTCGTTCTTGTTCCATTCAATCCCGTTCCCTTTCGTTCTTAGTCTAAGAACTATAATCCTGTTCCGTTTCGTTTTTGGTGTTGTTAGTTAAAGAATGGTCTCTTCCCTCCAAATTCCGTTCTTAGTCAAGAACGTTTCCCTCCCCTGTTCTGTTCTTAGACAAGATAGGAGGGGGGGGGGGGGGTTACTTTAGAGGTGTCCAAAACAAAATTTTTTAGAAAAGAGAATGTTAAAAAAGTAAAAATGATGATTTAATAATAGAAAGTTCCTCACAGCCGAAAATATACTTTAAACTATATGTTTTAAATTTAGGGTTAAATGTATAAGCTGGGCTAGCTGAGCAATGTATATTTTTTGTGAAGCTGGGGGAGGGGCGGTGATCACTACTCAATAAAATGGATTTTCAATATTAAAAACAAATACACCTCTAAACTCAACAAAAAATAATTAAATGGGTTGTCTGTTTACTCAGGGCAATACCTTCTGGAAAGCGTAATGGCCTCAGTATTGATAAGACACTCAAAATGAAGACTTGCTCTAACACTATCTGGTTCAAAATACTGAATTTTTTCGAGTTCAGTGGATTTATTTTTGGGTCGGCATGGGTGGGACGAATTCTGGCCCTTATTTTTGCTGCATTTCAAATAGGGAAATAAATATATATCATATTTACTATGGTTGTAGCCGATTATATCAATATATTGAAAAATACTTTTGATTTTAATTTTGAGTTATATCAAGCTTTTAAACAGCCTGCAAAAACATGGAAACAAAGAGAAGCTGTCAAGTAAAAAGCTTCTTTTTAATTAAATGTAAACTTGTTATTCGAAAAAAAGCTTGTTAACAATTAAAACTTAAATTAAAAACATCCTCATATATTGCTATCACTACCTACCACCCTAAAAAAAATAACTTTATTGAGTAGGAATAAAGAAAACACTGTAAAGTAGCTTTTTTGAAATTAACCCCAATTTCTTGCAGTGAGAACCATAAAACTGTTGAATAGGAGGAGACAACATTAAAGGGACTGTAAAGGAAAAATGAAAAGGGGGATAGGATGAAACCTGAGAATCTCAGGTGTTGAACATCTATCTGATGTTCCTGTCTCGAGAAATTGATAAATACTGTGTCAAATTTATACGAAAATTTATATATATAGAATTTTGTTTAAAAGTTGAAGTATTAAATAGATCATATTTAGCAAATACGCAACCAATCTGGAAACGATTATATCCCGTCTGTACCATGTGACAAAGATATTGCACTGCCGGTTGAAGTTTCCGGTGACGTAATACAGACTATACAGACTATAATGTAATTATATTATCAATTATATTTATTAAAAATGCAAAATAAAAATTAAAAAATTATAATGGGAGCAAACCTGATATTCTCAGGCTCCTGTGTAATATAATCGTTTCCAGATTGGTTGCGTATTTGCTAAATATGATCTGTTTAATACTACAACTTTTATACAAAATTCTATGTATATATGAATTTTCGTATAAATTTGACACAGTATTTTATCAATTTCTCGAGACTGGAACATCAGATAGATGTCGTATATCTAACATTCAACGCCTGATATTCTCAGGTGTTATCCTTTACCATTTCCTAAAGGTATTTTCCCCTATAATAAGTTTCGAATCATACTTTTTTACATTAAATAGTTGACTGTTAAAAAGTAAACGATTTTAGCTGTTAGCTGTTTAGTATTTACTCAATTAAGCTGTATACTGATGCTTTAGCAAAGCAAGACACCTTGCAGTGAAAAAGTGAACCAAAGGCGGCCATGGAGACTAGAAAAACCTTCCGTTTTGAAATTTTGATCCAGTGCAGTAATATTCCGAAGCAACATAGTGAAAGAATTTAAATAATTGTCTTCCACAATTCTTTTACTACTTAGAATTAAACCAAAGCTACACCAGACAATTTAAATCTTTTTTAATGTATGCGTTGTCACTATGAATGATATCAAAATGTAATGTATCTGAAAATAGCTTTTAAAAATAGCTCTGATACTATAAGATATTTTTAAAAGAGTTGAGTCTTTGCCACAAACTCAAATATTCAAACCCCTGATGTAAAAACCTTTGATATTTCAAGCTCAGAATATTTGATCTAACAGAATTCATAGTTTGAAATATCTAGGGTCTACAACATTTGGTTCGAAAGATATAGAGATTAGAAAATCAGAGTTTGTGGCAAAGACTCAATTCCTTTTTACTATTGATCATACTATAAAACTCTTGAATCTTAAATAAGGGTTGTCAAATAATTCTAGCACTCTCTAGTGTAATTCATCAGAAGTATATTTAAAACTGTGTAAGGATTCCAATTTAAACAAAAAATTGTGTTGATAGCTTTTTTCACAGTGTTCCTGACATTTTACTGACTTTCTTACCCATATTTGTGAGCCGAACAAAAGGAATAATACTCGAAAGAGGGAAAGGCGAGTTGGCAAGGAAAACACTCTTTTCTACCAGACACAGATAGATGATAACTTCTTGAAAAAAAGTATATTTCAGTAACGAGGTTTCCTACAAAATACAAATTGTTATTGGCGTACATGCATATAAATAATAATTGTTAATAATATCAATAAATGAGTATTGAACAATTGGTTTAGCAGGATTGGAGATTTTAGGTTTAGTAGGTTTAGCAGGATTTGGGGATCATATTTTATTGCTGTTGTGAATCGATAAATAAAGTGTTTAAAGGCACTGTTGTGAACTGATAAATAAAAGGTTTAAAAGGTACTGTTGTGAATTAGGTATGTGGAACTTACAATCTAGAAAACTGTGTTGGGCCAAAAAGTTGTTTGAACTGAAGTCTAAAGCAATTTAATTCTTCTGAAATGAATATTTATCTGGTTAAAGTAATTTCACTGTTTATTTGTAAATGATTCACTGAAAATTATGTTTAAATGGGTTCTTTTAATGCACTTTAAGTTTTATTAGCTCCATGAGGTTATTGTTTATATTTATGCAAAATCCTTGGCAAGGTTTGGTTTGGTGGGTAGACGGAGTATTCAAAGGAGACGACTTTTACAACAGGGTTACATTAGGGATATGGTTCACAATATTCTATATTTATTACAAATTAGGTTGCTGCATCTGGATTGCTTCAATTACTCTTAAACATGAACAAAGTACTGCAAGTGTATTGAGTATTTTAAAATGGGCATCATTGAATTGCCTCAGTGGTTCCTTGCCATTCCTGCTTGGTTATATGAAAAAGCATGCAAGGGACTGCTTTGATGAGGTAGAGAGACCAAGGAGAATGCATATTCTTCTTCTCTACATCTTCATTCTTCTAGGACTGTTTCTTTTAATGGTAAGATTGTATAACACAGCAAGGGATTGGAATACTGTTGTTCTTTTACTTGAAACAAGGGATTTAGCATTAACAACAACATTGTTTGTAAAAATGACATATTGCATCAAACTTTGTCCTTTAAAAGATGTATTGACAAATGCTGATTTGCTTTTTAAAAACCACTTCATAAAGCGAAAATTAATATTCTTGCTAAAATTTAGCCAGCATTTATCATTGATCATATATTACTGTTTGATGTTCTTTAATAAAGGTGCTCTTCCAAATTATACAACTTTTTTTCAAACATAAATGTTGACTTTAACAAGAAGTGTATCTATTTTAGATAAACTCTCTGATAATGACTAACTACCCAGCGTTTTTTTATTTGATGCAAATTCTAATTTACATACTAACATCTGCTGGGCTGCTCGCCTTTGGGATGATAACAGCTGGTTTTATGAAGCAAATGGAGAACCTTGAAACTGAAGTTGGGGATGAACTAGCCAGGGGAAGGAAATGTTTAGAAAAGTTCCGAAGGTTAAAGAAAGGTTTAAGTCCATACCTCTTTGCTGAGTTCTCTTTTAACACCTTTGCTATGGTTGTTCTTGTATTCATAGTGGTAGGTGTTTTTAAATCTAAGTTAATCTTGACAAATCTTCTAATGATGATATCATACACCCTGTTTGCTGGAGTGCAAATGCTCTACATTGGATTAATGGCAGAGGAGACAAAATCAAAGTTTGAAAATATCTTGCCTTTTCTCAGGTTAAATTTTATCAAAGAGAATGTCTACACTAAAAATATGGGCTAGCTATGTAGTCTTTAAGATTGACAGAGATATTTAAAATGTGTGTAGATAATTTATATTTTATTGGATAAATTCAAATCTTGACTAAAATTGCGTTACAGGTATCAACGAAGCAATCGAGCGAATTAAAGCAACCAAAACTGGAGTATGGGGAAAATCAATTAAATTTTAAGGGGATTTTAGCAATCTATATTTGAATTGCAACGAAGATCTGTTAACTGAATGCGTAGAAAAAGCTTGCAAGTATGCAAACTTCCATTTAATCCACATTTTCTTACATTAAACTTCTTATAAAGTGTATTATGGCTCAAAGAGCTTTCCAAAAACGACCGTTTTTTGTAAAATTCGTCGTTTCGTTAACGATCTTTAACGACAAACCTTTGTTAACGATCTTTAACGATGACCCTTTGTTAACGATCGTTAACATAATTGTCAATAACACTTTTTTTCAAAAACGACCGTTTTTTGTACGATTGTTTTTTCAAAAGTGATCGTTTTTTAAAAAACAATCGTACAAAAAACGGTCGAAAATCTGTTTTAAAAAATGATCGTTTTCAAAAAGAATCGTTTTTCGTTTTCTAAAAGTTCGAAACGAGTGGGTCGTTTTTAAAAACGATCATTTTTTCCGAAAACGAAACAATCGTTTTTGAAAACGATTGAAAAACGAAGCAAAAAAAGATTGTTTAACGATCGTTTTTAAAAACGATTAACAACCCTATCTGTGAGCATCTTCTCTTTGTACAGTATAAAACAAAAAACAAACAAAAGTTTGCGGATTTCATAATATTTTTTTGCGCATTTTCAAAATTTTACAAAAATAAAAAACTTTTAAACACAATTTTTAAATTTTGACTATTCATAAACCTTACCTGGCGTTACGTGAGGTCCCACAAAAAATTTGGGCCCAATCGGTTCAGCCGTTTTGACGTTTATTGGATACAAACAAACACACAGACACCCAAGCTAAAGGAATTGAGTCTTTGCCACAAACTCTGATTTTCTAATCACTATATCTTTGGAACCAAATGTTGCATACCTTAGATATTTCAAATTATGAATTCTGTTAGATCAAATAATCTGAGTTTGAAATATCAAAGGTTTACAACATCGAGTTTTGAAGATATTGTGGTTTAAATATTTTATTTTGTTCCAAAGACTCAATTCCTTTATATATAGACTAGAAATTCAAGGCGCTTCGCGCCCTTCTTTCTAGCCTTTGAGGGCGCTTCGCCCCCATCTCCTAAATTAATTGTGAACATGTTCTCTTTGTGTACATCGTAAAACAAAACAAAAATAATTCGCGGATTTTCACAAAAAATTTCGCGGATTTTCAAAATTTTAAAAAATTTAATGACGATCGAATTTTGATGGAGACAAATATTTAAATTTCAATCATTCATAAACCTTCCCTGGAGTCCCTTGATGTCCCACAAAAAATTTGGGCCCGATCGGTTCAGCCGTTTTGACGTTTATTGGATACAAACAGACAGACAGACAAGCCAAATTTATATATAGATTAGAGTTTATTCCAATGGACCATTAACAACAGTACTTGGAAAAGCTCAAATGAATGTAATATTATTCATCCAAATTATAACACTCATGTGAGATATAGGAATATGGCAGGGTTGAGTTATTACAATAAACGTTGTAACATATGTAAACTTTGTAACATTTTTTCATTTACATAGTAATTATGTATACTATCGGATTTTAAATAAATATCGAGATTTTTTTATTTTTCTATTTCAAGAGTGGCAAGACATTAAAAGCATCAGTTAATATTTTACTCTACAAAAAAGGTAGACATTCAATATTTAATCTTCTTTAAGATCTGCTTGTTGTAAACAACCTGAAAAACAGATGGAATACTTACTTCTTATTCAGGAAATTCAACTTGAGGTGAATATTGGTTAAAATTAGTCTAAAATATTTTCTATTCTAAATTCATTTTTAGGAAACCTTCTCTGGATGTGGGTTTTTTATGATTAATCAATCTACTTTGTTATCTGTACTTAGTACTATTGTAACATACTCAATAGTACTCATTACTTCAGGATAGAGTACACTGTTACCTGTTCTTAGTTCTATTGTAATCATCTCAATAAAACTAATTTTTCATTATCTTGATGTTTCAGAAAAATTATTGATAGCAATAAAAAAGTATTCAAGCATGATATTTACAATGTTGACGATTTAAAGAAAATAAATGTTTTCATCAAAATTTAGTTTTTACTTTTTAAACAGTTCAAACATTTCTTTAAACCCTTCGTTAACATTTAGTTAAAATAATAGAACAGACCAACTTTTCAGGTATTGTTGTTCATTTATAGCTAAGAACTTAACATTCTATTCAGTTGACAGTTTTTCCAGTCTTTCTTTAAGTTACCATTCGTTACCAATCTCAATTTTTTCAACAACATTGACAGCGTCAATAATATTTTCATAATTTTCATAAAATAATTTAGGTAAAAATATTGCCTCATCATCTAGCGGGAAAAGTCAAAAGACAACAGTCCAGCTCCTATCCCCATAATACAGAATTAGAACCTCAAGCAAAAATCCTTTCTAATATTAAAAGGTTCTCCAAAATGTTCCAAAATGATCTTATAATTCATCATTGTGTTACTAATACATAAAAATAGAGATTATTAGTAGTAGTGAACCCATCCTTCAATGAAAGAAGGGTCTGAGCACCTGGCCACCGCAGTGTATCTACATGCAAGACAGCCTACCTTACCTTAGGAAGAGACTAATAAAAGATGCATGCTCCTCTTTACAATTTTCATACAAGTAATCAAAGAGATCTTGTTTTAACAGCTTCTCTTGAGTTCTGTGTATTCATGCTGTTTAACAGCTTGATATAAATTTAAATTGAAATCAAAAGTAGTCTTCATTGTTTTGATATAATTGCAGCTACCACTGTAATAATACAGGAGGATTTAAAACAACTTTTATTTTTGATTTACTCGAACCTCTGTAAAAATGACCAAATTGTCCAGTAATGAATATAATTTGCATTTAGATTTGACTGGAACATTTACGTTTATACCCAAACTCCAGTGTCATAGCTATTTAGAGCTGGTTTAGCTCCAACAGGGTCCATTTTAGATGTGCAGACTTTTGCTCATTCTCTTACGTAACTATTACATCTTCTTACCTTGCCGCATGGCTCAAGTGGACCAGCAAAAAATCGATTGTATTACATCCGTTTAACATTACATCCGTCCTTCGATACTTCGGACCTACCTGGAGTTGTTTTTTCAGCAGCTTCGTAGCTGCTGTTGGTCCGATGAACTGCAATGTCGGATCACACTCAATTGAAAAAAGTTAGTGCATCCGGCCTAAAAAATATGTGCATCCAACCTACAAAAGTTGTGTATCAGACCTACAAAAAGTATTCATCTGACCTACAAAACTGTGCATCCGACCTTCACAAGTTTTGCATCCGACCTACAAAAGTTTTGCATCCGACCTACAAAATTTGTGCATCCGACCTACAAAAGTTGTGCATCCGACCTACAAAAGTTGTGCGTCTGACCTTAAAACTTGTGCATCCGACCTAAAAAAAGTGTGCATCAAACTGACAAAAATATGTGCATCCGACCTACTAATTTGTGTCCTACCAGAACAGCAATCGTAGAACAGAAGTACTGTAGGACGGAAATGCTGTAGGACCGAAGTAACATTACCAAACTACCTCAATGTATATTTTGGCCTGGATTAATTTAATTCCATGTACCTTTAAACTGTTAACATTTTCACAAATTCTGAAGGACTCCAATAATTTAAGATACTGAAAATTACCTTATTTTTTAGGGGCTGCAATAAGAGGAAAAGCTTGAAAAGGTTGATTTTGAATTATCCTTAAAACTGCAAGACTTTTAAATTATGAGTAATATCCTTTACTGTAATATGATTGGTAAATTGTTAAATTTTTAATAATCCCAGCTTTAATTAGTCTGAACTGATCTGGAAGCCTGAAAACCTAAATGTTTAAACAAACGTACAATATACGTATAATAACGATGCCCAGTTACTTACTATTTCAGGTTAAAAAAATTTAAAAATATTCATGTTTCAATTCTAGTCTAAAGTATAATATTTTTACTTGAGAAATCTCAATTCAGGTTAAATGTGTTTAAGATGATTATGATGAGCTCATGATGATTATTAGTTATGGTTGCTTTATGCCTCAGAAAATAATGAAATGTTTGCCACTAGAACTCTGAATAGTATTTGTTCAAACATTGTTTTACTGGTATTTTAATCTACAAATTTTATCCTGGGGCCTGAAGTGGTCATAATTGTCAACACAGGGGCGTACGAGGGGGGGGTTGTATTTTTATGGTGAACAAAACAAGTCCAGGTGGGAGGGGGGGGCAAAAAAAAATTTGAAAAAAGGTATCAATATTTTTTCAAATAAGGGGTTTTTAAGGGGGGGGGGCACAATGTTGCCAAGGGGGGGACCCCAAAATTTGTTTGCCCCCCCCTAAACAAAAGCCCTCGTACGCCCCTGCGTCAACATATATTAGTTTCAATATTTTACTTGATGATTCTATTTCTATTTACTCTTTATTAGCGCTGAATGCACCTTTTTCTCTGATTGTATAATTGAATATGGATAGAAAGATCCTAGGATGGTTAATAAATAATAAATATGTTTTCAATGTTCATTGGTTTTTAATGATACCTGAGTCTGAATTTAATGAATTTCAAATCGGCCAAAAACCGGTTTCAAGTGAGCGCCGGCTTCAATCTTGAAACATTGAATACAATTTTAAGTGGATCCAACCAGGATCCAGCCATATTTAAGCTGCGTCTCAAATTTAAGCCGCGGCTCAAATTAATTTAATTCGGCGTCTGATTAGATTGGACACTCTGAACAGTTGAAACAAGGTTTTAGCTAAAACACATGTTTGAAACCTAAACGGGAAAAATACCTTACTTTGAACATATCTCATCTATGTGAAAAGTTGGAACATAAATAGTTTGATATAATATAGTTAGAAGCCCTCCAGTATGGTCAAGAAGCAAATAGTATTTGGCCATATCTGAGGCTGCCCCTTTTGTTTTGGAATAACCCGGGGATGTTTGTCTTTTTATCTTCTCTGTCAAGAAAACAAAATCCAACCTAAAAGCAAGGTTATACTGCAAGGAAAGTTATTTAAGAGGTGTACGCATCTTTTTGTACTGTAAGTCAAAGTGATTGAATACTAAAGTGGGCCAAACTCATAGTTGGATGACAAAATTTTATGTCCCAAGTATTTAAAAATATCCCCCCCCCCAAAAAAAAAAGCATATATTTCACTGATCCAGGAGGGGGATGAGCCCCCATAGCCCTCCCTAAATATGCCTCTGGATAATAACATTGTAAGAAATTTTCGTAACATATTTCGGAATGGAGTGAGATTTGAAAGAACAAAACTAAGCAGTTTTAAAGATAAATTCCTATAGAATTTTAAGTGCCAGGCAAAATCAATGAATTGATTTGCGACTTTATAGTATTTACATGTAAACTACATAAAAACATACAAAATTTTTTTATTTATAATCATGAAAATTTTGAAGTTCTAACTAAAGACGACATTTACATGGGTCTTTAGTCTATATTTTCTAGTCTTTACTTACTAAAAGAAATCTTTCATACAATTATTTCCAAACCAAATAAAACCTTATGGCCCAACCTGTCGTCGTTGCCTTAGTCTGTTCCACTTTAGTATTTATTTACTTTGACTGCAAGTACTGTCTCTGGGCGGTATTGTAAACACAACTTACAAGACGTCATCTTTCACATGAAAAAGCAATGAAATATATTAATCATAGGAAACTATTATGTGAATTATCAATCTTATCAAAATTTAAACCTTTTAACCTCCTCGGATACTAAACTAACACTGATGCATCTATTCTCGTTTACAAATTCCGCCCAGAGAGAAATAGTTTAAATATGTACGCAGAGTATATATACGCTACTACAATTAACTTTCCTTGCATTACAACCTTGATTAGGTGTGAGTTGTTCTAGAATCAGACTGCAGTACACCCGGTACAGACTAGGGGCTTTACAGGTGTATAAAATAGGTATTAATAGGTGAATAATGTGAAGAAATAAATAATTAGTTGAGAACATTTATTTCCTTTAAATCGTCAACAGTTTCATTTTGTTAAGAAGGCAACTGAGCATTGTATATATGACAATTTTGTCAATGGAATTCTAAGACAGAACACATTTAGAGATAGGAAAAGTAGATTCAAAACTTAGTTTTAACTAATTTAATTAATTATTAGTTTACAATGTACATAGTGTAATATATCAAAGTGTACTTAATACTGAAGTAATGAATACTACTGAGTATGTTACAATAGTACTAAACTGTAACACTATAAACAGTTAACAAAGTTTACTCTATATATCTGAAGTAACGAGTACTTCTGAGTTTGCTACAATAGTACCAAGTGCAGATAATAAAGTTTACTCTATATATCTGAAGTAATGAGTACTACTAAGTATGTTACAATAGTACTAAGTACAGATAATAAAGTTTGCTCTATATATCTGAAGTAATGCGTACTACTAAGTATGTTACAATAGTACTAAGTGCAGATAATAAAGTTTACTCTATATATCTGAAGTAATGAGTACTACTGAGTATGTTACAATAGTACCAAGTGCAGCTAATAAAGTTTACTCTATATATCTGAAGTAATGAGTACTACCGAGTATGTTACAATAGTACCAAGTGCAGATAACAAAGTTTACTCTATATATCTGAAGTAATGAGTACTACTGAGTATGTTACAATAGTACCAAGTGCAGCTAATAAAGTTTACTCTATATATCTGAAGTAATGAGTACTACCGAGTATGTTACAATAGTACCAAGTGCAGATAACAAAGTTTACTCTATATATCTGAAGTAATGAGTACTACTGAGTATGTTACAATAGTACTAAGTGCCGATAATAAAGTTTACTCTATTATATATCTGAAGTAATGAGTACTACTGAGTATGTTACAATAGTACCAAGTGCAGATAACAAAGTAGATTTTTCAATCATAAAGAACCCACATCCAGAGAAGGTTTCCTAAAAGTAAATGTTGAAGAGAAAATATTTCAAAATATCTGTTATAAAGAAATATTCACCTCAAGTTGAATTTCCTGAATAAGAAGTAAGTATTCCATCTGTTTTTCAGGTTGCTTACAACAAGCAGATCTTAAAGAAGATTAAATATTGAATTTCTTCCTTTTTTACGGATATTTTTTTCATAGAAAAAGAATAATAGCTTAAAATAACTAACGTTCTCAGAAAGCTTCTGAGGAGGTTTGTTATTAAAATGTTGAACTAACATCTACTTATTTTTTTCTCAACAGAGGTTTGGTCCATCACCGAATTTTAATTCAATTTAAAAGTATTTAAAGTATCCAATCATATTAGACATGCATGTTGTATCGCACATATCCTAGGACACATATTTTCCCGCTATATTCATTTCTGAGAATTAATATGAACTTTACTACTTACGGAATGGTTTCGTATTACGTAATTTCGCGTAATTACGCCTTAATTACGCAAAATTAGACTTTCTTTCTTTTACGTAACTAGCACATAATTTCGCGTAATGCGTAGTGAAAAAAAGTGTTACGCGTAATTACGCGTAATTACGCGTAATTACGTGTAACGTAATTACGACTGGAAACCCTATAATTGTTTTGATACTTCGCAATTAGACAAGTAGCGGCAAATATATACCAAAGATACAGTTTGATCAGAAAATGTGTTTTAATGAAAAAGTATTTCTGTTCCGCCTCTCAATAATTAAAAACAGTAATGGTAGTTTGATCTTAAGTTAAAAAACTAAGATATTACGTACATTTTCAAATGAGGGAACAATTTTTAAACAATTTAACCTGAGAAAGGGCAAGATAATTCCAAACTTTGATTTTGTCTCTTCTGCCATCAAACCAATATAGAGCATTTGCACTCCAGAAAACATCGTGTACGCTCCCAATGTCAGTAGATTAGTCAAGTCTAACTTAGATTTAAAAACACCTACCACCATGAATACAAGAACAACCATTACAAATGTATTAAAAGAGAACTCAGCAAAGAGGTATGGACTTAAACCTTTTTTTAACCTTCGGAACTTTTCTAAACATTTCCTTCCCCTGGCTAGTTCATCGCCAAATTCAGTTTCAAGGTTCTCCATTTGCGTTATAAAACCAGCTGATATCATCCCAAAGGCGAGCAATCCAGTAGTTGTAAATATTATAGTACCAATTTGTATCAGTGTCATACGTATTGAAAACCAATTAAAATTTGACGAAATCAGCATCCATATCTAAAGTTACACTACTTAAATGTTTATGGTAGGAAAAATGGAATAAATGCAGAGTAATAAAAATTACTCATAAAGTACTTGTGATTATTGCAGGAAAAAATTAATTTCATTCTATGACATGAATAGTACCAATGTAAATGTAATTTAGTCGTCGTCGTTGCAAAGCATGTTCTCAATTAAAATGTTTAAAATGTGAAGAAGTCTGACTGTTCTAGTGAAATATGTTTTCAATTAAGCTATGGAGAATAAAACGGGGTCAGGGTGGAATCCACCCCACAAACTGGGTTAGGGTTAAGGGATTCCTACTGTACGATCTTACCGCTTGTAGAACCAAACCTAAAAGAATGAAGCTATAGAGAAGAAGAATAAACATTTTCCTTGGTCTCTCTGGCTCTTCAAAACAGTCTCTTGCATGCTTCTTGATATAACCGAGCAGAAAAGGCAAGGAACCACTTAGACAACCCATTGATGTCATAAGCAGCATAGTTAAAGCTCCTTTAGTACTCGGGTCATAGTGAACAGAGCAACTTCCATTAAAAATGGTAGAGCCTAAACTTGTAATCATAAATGTCATTATTTAACAGACCATGCAGTGGTCTTGTAATAAGTATCCTACCAAAATCCCATAGTTATACATTTAAACATACCTAGATAAATTATGTTGTACATAGTCTGTAAATCAAAATGTGCTTTGTTAACGATCGTTAACATAATTGTCAATAACATTTTTTTTCAAAAACGATCGTTTTTTCAAAAGCCACAGTTTTTTAAAAAAAATAATCTTATAAAAACGGTCGCAAATCGTTTTTATAAAACGATCGTTTTCAAAAACAATTGTTATTCATTTTCTAAAAGTTCAAAACGAATGGGTCATTTTGAAAAAAGATCATTTTTATCCGAAAACGAAACGATTGTTTTTGAAAGAAATTGATAAACTAAACAAAAACGATCGTTTAATGATTGCTTTCAAAAACGATTAACAACCCTAATGTTACCTCAGCAAGGGCAGCCCAATAAAATTTAAATTTATCATATTTTAATTTGTAAAAGGTGTATACAAAGACGACGTTCTCTACGACAATCAATTAATCTTTACCCATATTTCGGTTCGTAGATTCACTCTACGTTTTATGTGAATAAAATGTACATCTTCATTGTATTGCAATACTTGCAATAATGCATTTTTGAGTAATAGTTTATTTTATTAAAATATCTTTGAATAAAGCAAATAAATTGAATAAATAATAGAAATAATAATTGAATAAATCAGCTGATAGTATTATTTTACATCAGACGTCTGTCAGCTTTCCTGTTCAAGAAGATCAACTGCAGTCTCAGTCCGAGAAATTCGAAATGAATGAATTATTAACTTGATAATGCTAAAAAGATCAGGTATTTTCATAGTATATGATTTGTGCTTCTCAATCAGTTGTTTAATTTATCATTAAATGCCCAATTATAATTTATTACCCCATTCCCATATGGAGGGAACTTTTAATTTTTCATGCCGCGTTCAATTCAGCTTTTTACAGAAGCAATACAAAATTTGTAATGCGATAAAATAGTGTTATGTTAGAAATAGAAAGTTAAGAAACAAAGATATTTAAAAAATTATGACATTTACAATTAACGATTAGATACTACAGTTTAATTTTATTTTTGAAATTTATTTTGTTCCACAACATATTGACAAAATCATCAAATAGTTTACATGGCGAAGGTACCATACCTTTGCGCTGAAATTCAGAATGAAAAATCGGCTTTTTCTCCCGCCACAGTTGTATTTGAAAAGTAAGACCAATACCTATCAACAGCAAATAGGCTGTTGAGTTTACGCTGAAATTAGCCAAATAAGTAAACGGTCCCTTTAACCCTTTAACTATGCTTATACATATATATCTGCGCAAATCATGTACAGACATATAACAACTATACCCGTAACATAGATATCTAAATACACTTCAGTTGGAATAGACTGCATTTAGTGAACGAGTTGATGATATCATGTCTGTGTTTGACTTTGATAGTTTACAAGCTTGTGTCCGTGTTGACATTGATAGCTGTTGAAATTGTGCCCGTGTTTGGCATTGATAGTTTATGAGATCGTGTCCATGTTGACATTAATAGCTCAAGAGGTTGTGCCTGTGTTTCTCATTGATAGTTTACAAGCTTGTGTCCATATTGACATTGATAGCTGACAAGATCATGCCCGTGTTTGGCATTAATAGTTTACAAGATCATGTCCGTGTTTGAAATTGATAGTTTACAAGCTTTTGTTTATTTTGACATTGATAGCTGACAAGATTGTTTGACTTGTTTGGCATTGATAGTTTACAAGATCGTGTCCGTGTTTGACATTGATAGTGAAGAGTTGAACTTGGATTGATACAGGTCTGAAAGCAGTTTTATGAGTAAGGCATTTACAACAGAAGTGGTGGCAGCGGTGGTATAAGTTAAATGCCTAAGTCTCCAAGAAAGAAGAACCAAGTGAGCACCTATTTAATGAAGTAAAGATGCAGAGGATGCAGAGGTTACAAATGAGACAGCAAATGCAGATACATACAAAAAACTAAGCAAATTTGAAGCTAGTTTAGATACAAGAATACTGGTTTTCGTAGAAAAAGTTCCGAAATATGGTGGTAATTCAAAAGAAGTGTTTGAATGGTGTAAAAAGTTGGAAAGCCATTTGTCTAACCATAAAGGGCAAACAATCTCAAACCAAGCAGTAAAAAGGATGTTATTGTCATGTATCAGATAGACAAGAGATATTGCTGTTGCAGGACATGATTAGCATTTGAGAATTATGAGACAGGAGAATTTTTTCTCAGAGATGTTGACGAAATTCTCAAAAGAAAAAGACGAGGAAGGTCAGAAACAGGAATTCACAGCCAGGAGACAGGGAAGAAATGAAGATCCCAGGGAGTATGATACGGACAAGTTAAGGTTTTGCAGATTCAAGCTTACGCCCAAGCCAACCCTATCAGTGTTTAAAAATGCAATAATTATGGGACGACTGTACCACATGGAACTGCAAAGAACCTGTCTACAGTTCATGCCTAAAGATCTTCAATATGAACACCATATCAAGGCAGTACTAATATTATAATAATATATTGTTGAGAGATGGCTTAGGACCATAGTGGGTATTTAAAGAGCCAAATTTTCACATTTTTGCAAAATTTTTGCATTTTACGAAAATATTTTGCTTTCACATTTTCGCGAACTTTTCGCATTTCGCATTTTTGCGACATTTCGCTTCGCTTCATTTATTTTTGCAAAAATGTGCAAAAAACTTTACGAAAAATTTTCGCATTTTTTCTCGAAACGTTTCGTTTGCTGGAAACCCTAAATAGAAGTGTATAAGAAAGGAAAACCCAGGCTGGTCAGCATAGATATGCTAAAAAATTCAGAGGAGACAGTAGTGTTATGGATTTAATAGTTTGACTGTGTCTGTGTTTGACATTGATAATGAAGAGTTGTACCTGGATTGATACGGGTCTGAAAGCAGTTTTATGAGTCAAACTGGTCAAACTGTTGCAAGATTAGGACCGGTACAATATCTACCAGCTTATTGTTATTGTATTGTATACAAATTTACTTGTACCAGTAAGTCTAGGCTATTAAGTGCCAGAGTGTATATTTTTAAGAAGTACTTCTGGATGATAGTTGAAGATCTTGGAAAAAATGAAAAGGCAATTTTTTTCTGTTTTTTTATACTTTTTACCCAAAATTTTTATTGATTAAGGTTAAAATAAATGATTTTTCAAGAACATGTACACCCCTTTATCTTTTAATAGGGGTCCCTTGACATTTCAAAATAAAATTATGATTTCTCAGATATTATTTATGTTTTTCCTATTTGAATTGATGTAAAGAAGAGGGTTAGAATCCGTCCTACCCATGCTGACCCAAAAATAAGTCCAATTGACTCTTGAAAGGTTAGTATTTTAAACCAGATAGTTTTAGGACCAGTCTTCATTTCGGTTGACTTATCAATACTGAACCGTGTACTCAAAAAAAGGGAAAGGTATGGGGAAGGTAGGGTAGGTAGGTAAATATAAAAATTGATTTATCAAATTTGGGGAAGAAAATAAAAAAATTAGAAGGGTGGAGGGGGGTTGGGGAAATAAAAAAATTAGAATTATTTACACCCCTGCAAAAACATTAATTAATCTTAATGGGTTTAGGGAGTTTGGGCGTGATGTGTTTATAATATTGAAAATCCATTTTCCAGTTTTTGTAACGTTAATTGGATTTTTTAAAATTTTACAATACTGAAATTAAAAAAGACTCAAAGAAGTTCGTAGTAAAATTTTGATTCTACTGGAGACCACCAGAGGGATTTTATTTTCACCGAAGGGGTTTTAAAATGCTTTTTACAATTTGAAACTTAATGCAGGGTGATTTACATTCCTCTGGAGGGATTCAGATGTCTTTTCAGGGTGGTTAAAATTCAACTGGAGGGATTCAGATATCCTTCCTATGGGTTGATAATTCCGCTGGAGGGATTCAGATCTCTATGTAAGGGTTTATAATTCCACTGGAGGGATTCAGATATCTATCTAGGGGGTTTATCTGAGGAATTCAGAAATCTATCCAGGGGGTTATCAACTGGAGGGATTCAGATATCCTTCCTATGGGTTTATAATTCCACTGGAGGGATTCAGATATCTATGTAAGGGTTTATAATTCCACTGGAGGGATTCAGAAATATAACTGGAGATTACGAACAATAAATGATTTCATACACATTATCGATACCGCAGAAAGAAGGGGGAGACATTTTTAGAGTTAAAATAATAGCAAATATGATTTTTTTATGGTTTTCCACTTTAATAGAATATTAAGATTAAAGATTGAAGTTTTATATCGAATTCATGTTTTCAGTGTAAATTGTCAATCTTCTGCAATCCTAAAGAGAATTGTTAATTTAAGCTTAACAAATATCAGGGGGGGGGAGGGTCATTAATCTATTTAATAAACCTCTACCCATTTGATATTTTTCATTGATTAAAACTTCTTGTTGTTTCCACCTTTTTCCTGAAGGAGGAGGCTGTAGTATAGATCCGACTTTTGGGGTTTCCCTTAAATACCGAGCCTGGGACCGAATTTAATCAATCGGAGAGGTCGCTAAGCTACCTACCGCCAGTTCAAATCCTAAATCACCGGTTTAAATCCTCTAGAATCTTTAAATTTGAATCAGTGATTCAAATTTTAAACAGCAGTATGGAGTTCAGTAACCTAACTCAAATTTCTTATATTCGGTTTTGGTGGAAACCGGGTTTTTATTTGGAGCTTCTGAATTCCTGAAGAAAGAAAATATTAATCATGTAGTTACAGTGAGAACCAGAAAATATTAACCATGTAGATACAGTGAGAACCAGAAAATATTAACCATGTAGATACAGTGAGAACCAGAAAATATTAACCATATAGATACAGTGAGAACCAAAAAATATTAATCATGTAGATACAATCAGTGAGAACCAGAAAATATTAACCATGTAGATACAGTGAGAACCAGAAAATATTAACCATGTAGATACAGTGAGAACCAGAAAATATTAACCATATAGATACAGTGAGAACCAAAAAATATTAATCATGTAGATACAATTAGAACCAGAAAATATTAATCATGTAGATACAGTGAGAACCAATAAATATTAATCATGTAGATGGATACAGTGAAAACCAGAAAACTCTGAAAAAGTAAGACGACTTTTAGAATCAAGTTATAATTTTTAAAAATCCAATGACCATGAACCATGGCATTTGTGCAGTGTAAACAGACCCATGTTACTAAATTAGTTATCTAATAGTGTCTTGTAAAGCTATTTGCTTTGTAACAATATTAAAACACTTAAGTGTTTTATGTTTCAAGATACATGCTGTGTGCGAACAATCCATGCTTTGTCACACATTTTGTATAATATGCCACAGAAATTTAGTCAATCTTTGTCACAAACTAAAATTTTCTTATCCGAGTATCATTGCAACCTGATCGTGTAAACCTTAACCTTTGCTATTTGGAACTTAATTTATTTGATCTGACAGAATTTGTTTGAAACATATAAGGTCTACGGCACATTTATTTTTTTATGAACAGAAAAAATGCGAAAATTCGCGAAAAGGTTTGCGAAATAAGAAAGACAATTTTTATATTTTTCGCGAAAGTTATCGTTCTCTGGAAACCATATATTTGACAAACCTACAATTTAGTGTTCCATTTAACCATATCCCACCCCCTTAGTGTTTCATTTAACCCTATCTCACCCCCCTTATTTACAGGCAAGTAAACGGCATACTATTTACAAGCAAATATTTACAGAAAATTCATGTCTTACAATATAAGCTATAAGACAAAAATAGTCCAACAGGGATAGGGTTAAGGCACAAAAATAGTCCAACAGGGATAGGGTTAAGGCACAAAAAAGAGGAACAACATTTTTTAGTGTCAACTCACATGAACAAAGGGAAAATTCATGGACAGTCAAATTAAAAAAAATGTTGTGTAGAAAAAAGTTCAAACCCCTTAGAAGTGTTTTTAAAAAATGAAGTATCGTGAAAGATAAGCATTATTACTTTATTACTAAATTTTACAGTCTTCTTAAAATTTTCGTTCTAAACCCTTACAAGGGAAAACAATATTTTTTTTGTGTTTTTAATTAATTAATTAATTATTTTTAGATTTTAGTAATTTTTGTACGATTTGTACAATATTGTAAATAATTTAAAAAAAAGTTTATTTAAGTTTTTCAAAGTGTTTTTAAGATCAGCATTTAGACACTACCAACAACTAAATTTGGGCTTTTTTCTCGAACATTTTTTTGCAATTTTTTGAGCCAATTCTTGCTTATCAAGCGGCACAGATTTTACGCTAGATTTTACATTCCACATCATGCGCAAAAATTATTGAGCAACATTTTTTAAACAATAAGATAATTTTGCGCAAATTGGGCAAATCTAAAAAAATATTCTATTTTTATCTATTTGTTAAACAATTCATATACAAAAAATACAATGTACGTACATAGTGTCCTGGTAAATATGGCAGCTTTCAATTTGTTGGATTTTGATAGTTGCAATATCAAATAGAAGTTATTTTACTAGATCCTTTTTTTGGGCCTTTCTGATGTTATTGTACAGGGTTACCAGGGCAAAGCACGTCCTGAATTTCTAAAGATTTCAAGGTTAAATTAGATCTTAGGTTGTTAAATGGTCTTGAATAGGTGTTTAACCCTATTCTTGCCCCCCCCCCTGTTGATTTTGTTACTTAACTCAAAAATTATTAGTCTGAGGCTGTTGAAATTTTCTGACTTTTCCTAAATACCCATAGCCCGACCTTTAGATCTAAAATTTAGAGCTTGTGACAAGTAATTAGTTCCTCTCTTGTTTGTCTTTGAACTTGAAAACTGATAACAAAAAATACTTTAGATTAAGGCTGGGCATGTTTAAGCTTTGTTTCAATCCGTTCACGCCTTCCCATACTTTAAAATATCATTTGTTTATGTCTTTATGCAATTAATTTGAACTATACAAAGGAATTGAGTCTTTGTCACAAACTACGATTTTCTAACGATTTCTATATCTTTTGCAACCCTTTACATTTCAAACTATTGATTTTGTTAGATCAAATAATTTAATTTTAAGAACAACCATTTAAAGATCAAATTAGATGCTTACATGAATTTTGATATTGAACATTTATTTCAGAAAACATGGCATCTAAACAGTTTTGTGAAAAAGCAAACTTTAATACTTGTTTCAAAGGTATTAAATCTATATAATAAAACAAAACATTGGTTTATATTTTCACTAAAGCCAGCGAAATGGTTGGACCCAGTAGGCTGAAATTTTTTTAGGGCACCCATGGGAACACATAATCTAAAAAATTTTAAAATTTGTATTTTTTAAAAATCAAAATTTTAAAAAAATAATTTATTAGTTCTACGGGCAACGCCGCGGGCCCTTCAGCTAGTATCATATAAAATGGAAATTTAGAGTTACTTATGTATGCCAAAACCTAGACCAGACTGTTCTACGTAGAACCAATTTAAATTAACTCTGAAATATGGCCTAAGGATTAAGGATGACAAATTTATCTTTATCTTCTCGAGCAGAAACACTTGTAATAGTTGATAACTTTGCACAAAATTTTTAGAAATAAAACTTGGATTTCTCCACCAAGGTTCATGCTACTTTTTATGTAATTGGAGGGTTACTTAAAATTACTCCACAGCCCCTTTCTGGAGTCTGAATTAATCTCTCATTTTTCATAAGATAAGGAGAGTTGTATAAGCATTTTTTATGTGTAATGCAAGATTTTCAAATGGCTTAAGTTTAAACATTCAGATATTGTTCAAAATTGATAAGCCTTGCTTCAAGAGGTAATTGTGTAATCTTTTTCCTCTGCTAAATTATTGTCAGCTGTTTAGGGTTGCATGTTTATTCTGAAAAATAAAATTTTCTTATTTTAGGTACAATCTGTTGTACCAGTAAGTTTGATAAACCATTCTCTCTGGTGATAGTGCCGGAAGAAAAGAATGATGAGTTTGATGACAACCTTGAAAGGTATACAAACTATGTTGTTCTTAACATTGGACCGGATGGTGCTGAGTTTAAAATAAAACTTGGGGAAGAAAAACTTGAAACCTTGAAAACATGCTCCAATGGACTGGAAGAAGGAGTTAGGCAAACTTATTGGTGGTCATATGACAAGGATGGAAAGAAATTGAAATATGGAAAAGGTCACACCATGGATGAAACAACATTGATGTCCTATGCCTTTGAAGATAGCTCTTATGACAAATTTAAACTCTTCTTAAAGCCCAACCCTAACTGTAGGAGTACAGTTCTTCTCTATGGTAGTTTGAAGGATTGCGAAGAGGACAAAATTAATAAAGGATCCATTGACTATGAGCCTTTGATCTTGGTTAACAAAGAGCCTCTAATCTCTACTCCATCTCCTATTCTAAAGGAGTTTAAACCAGTTGAATTGGAAGATTTGGATGTAGCTCATTTTTTTTTGCCCAACCATCTACCTTGTGAGTGCAAAAAAATCTTCAATGACATTAAAAGAATCAAGGATCTTGATCCTCTTCTAATAAAACAAATTAGAAACAGTATTGAGACAGAAGGCTTGATCCTCAATGAGATACTTAAGGAAAAGTCGTATTTGAGGATTACTATTGGAGAAAATAAGGGGAACTCCCCTGGTTGTCCTAATGTTCTAGAGATATGGCCAGCAGGGGCAGAAAGTCCAATCCACAACCATGGAAGATGCAGCGCAGTAATCAAGGTGCTCCATGGAAGCATTCAATGCAGTATCTTTAATAAGATCACAAACCCTCCAGCTAAGCGTCTAGAACATCTTGACAGGTTTAATGCTAGTAAGGGGGATTACACCTGGATGAATGAGCGCTGGTTCCAAACCCATCAACTAAAGAATGTGTCTGACGACTACTGTGCCACCCTTCAGTGCTATCAGTATGCTCCTGAGGACAACACTCACTATCCACAGTTTGATTACTATAAACATGAGGAGCTGGCTAAGTTTGAACCAGGATCAGATCTTACCTTCGAGAAGATGAAGAAGATTGTTGCAATGGAGTGGGAAGTAAAGGTTGTGCTCTTTTCTTAATTTTTTCGTAGGTCAGATGGGCACTTTTCGTAGGTCGGATGGGCGTTTTTCGTAGGTCGGCCCAGACATGTGGCCGCAGCGCTCGGCCACCTAGCCTGTCCTAGCCGCAGCGCTCGGCCCAGAAATGAGCTTAACCTAACCTAACCCTAAATATACACTAATTTTATTAAAATTTGTTGAATTAAAGGTCTTTCATGGCCGCAGGGCTCGGACCCCCTACAAAAAGTGCCCATCCGACATACGAAATATGCCCACCAACCTACGAAATATGCCCATCCGACCTACGAAAAATGCCCATCCGACCTACGAAAAATGCCCATCCGACCTACGAAAAATGCCCATCCGACCTACGAAAAATTCCGGAGAAATTCTGAGGAATTTCTTGGGGGAAAATTCCGAGGAATTTCTCAGGAATTTCTCGAAACTGAGTCTCAAAACTGTGATCCCCAATAAATCTCTTATCTTGGGGACCAATACTGAGGAATTTCTCGAGAATTTCCTAGGAATAAGTTACAGGAAATAATTCTCGAGAAATTCCTCGGATAAAAGTCACAGCGGTTGGAGAATCTCGGGAAATTCCTCACTTTTGTTACTTGGGTAGGGTCGCATTTTACAGGCCATTGGCAAAAATAAAGTATTTTTCTAAATAGTTCGAAAAATGGTCGGATATCATGTTCAGATCATGGAAAAATTATCTTTAGTTAAAATCGTTGAAAAATGACCCAAAAATCCTGTTTTTTTCTGTTACGTCTTGCCATTTTTCAATAAAATTATACCAGCTAAACAACACTGCAAGAGTGCAAAACATATGAGCCTCACTGCAGAATCCGACTATATGTTTTATTTCTTCAATTATGCCCATTAAATGTTGTTTTTAAGAGCAAAGGAATTGAGTCTTTGGAACAAAATCAAATCTTTAAACCTCAATATCTTTAGAACTCGATGTTGTAAACCTTTGATATTTCAAACTCAGATTACTTGATCTAACAGATTCATAGTTTGAAATATTTAAGGCCTGCAACATTCGGTTCCAAAGATATAGTGATTAGAAAATCATAGTTTGTTGCAAAGACTCAATTCCTTTGTATAATTCAATTTATCAAACCTACATTTGACTCAGAGTCCCTGAAACCTTGGGAACTTTTTTCTTTCGTTTATTCTTTTTTTTCTGTTCATTCTCTTTCTCTGCATGATTCTAGAAAAATCCAAATTCAAATGTAAGATCTCTAAATCTAATTAGATTTTGGTTGTCAGCAAAGTCTCATTCTTAGTGGTTAACCCTGGACATATATAAACATTTGCACGGCTTGTTAGTTTTGGGATATTCAGCTTAGATTGCAACAATAAGTTAGGATTTTGGAATATATTTCATCTTTAATACTAGCTTGGGAACCCAGCGCTGCCCAGGTTGCTAAAAGTTACTCCCGCCGTTCACCTGCACTTGAACGATTTTACCGGGAAACACAATTTTAGCTATTAAATCTCAAAACCAAGCTAAGAACATTCCCGTGGGTCTTCCAAGTTCCCCATTCAAAATTTGAGACAAAGATCGGTCCTGAGGTTCCTGAGTTATTATCGGACAAACAAACAGACAGACAGACAGAAAGACACTAGAACAGAAATTACAACTTTATGTATATATATATTTGAAAACATAAACAGCACCAATCAGTGAACTTTGACCACTTTTCCTACATTTATTTTGCAACAGATTTAACGCCAAGATTTTTATAAATGTCGTCTTAGTTTTGAGATAAATTAAATTGTTGATATTTATTAGGAAGAGCGGAAAGCAAGTGAGGTTAGGGAGAGAGAAAGGAAGAAGATGGAAGAAGCGAGAAAGGAAGAACAGGAAAGGCTCCAGGAAGAAGCTGATATGGAGAAATCAAAACTTCTTACTTCACTACAAAGTTTAATGCAATCTCTACTTAAACCTGCTTTTTCTTCGAGCAGTGTACAGCACTTTACTACAGTACGTACCTAAAGCTTAGTTTAGGCTGAATGTTGTAAATCGTGTAAATAACAGTTTGAATGGACAGCCATTTTAAATAACATAACGCCAAAGTCCCTTAGTCTTTTTAGTTTCCTTATGTTGAGCTTATACTAGTACCACGAATACAATTTTTACATCTTACCTTCGAGAAGATGAAGAAGATTGTTGCAATGGAGTGGGAAGTAAAGGTTGTGCTCTTTTCTTAATTTTTTCGTAGGTCAGATGGGCACTTTTCGTAGGTCAGATGGGCNCCGCAGCGCTCGGCCCAGAAATGAGCTTAACCTAACCTAACCCTAAATATACACTAATTTTATTAAAATTTGTTGAATTAAAGGTCTTTCATGGCCGCAGGGCTCGGACCCCCTACAAAAAGTGCCCATCCGACATACGAAATATGCCCACCAACCTACGAAATATGCCCATCCGACCTACGAAAAATGCCCATCCGACCTACGAAAAATGCCCATCCGACCTACAAAAAGTGGCCATCCGACCTACGAAAAATGCCCATCCGACCTACGAAAAATGCCCATCCGACCTACGAAAACTGCCCATCCAACCTGCGAAAAATGACCATCCGACCTACAAAAAGTGCCCATCCGACCTACAAAATTGAGTGGCCGTCCGACAGCTACAATTAATTATTTCTACCCTACTGCGCTATAGGCATGACAAAAGCTACTGAATAGGTCGGATGGGCAAGAAGATATGCCCATCCGACCTACAGCTGTCGTAGGTCAGATGTTGCAATAGGACGGATGGGCAGTATAGCGGATGGGCAATAGGTCGGATGGGCAGTATAGCGGATGGACAATAGGACGGATGGGCAGTATGGCGTATGGGCAATAGGACGGATGGGCAGTATAGCGGATGGGCAATAGGACGGATGGGCAGTATAGCGGATGGGCAATAGGACGGATGGGCAGTAGAGCGGATCAACATTACCCTGAGAGCATCTCGGTACGCCCCTGCAGATACAAAAAAAAATATGATTTTAAAGTTTTTGAAAAAGCGGAAACGGATCAAAAATATGAGGAACGGACCTAAAATTTGAGGAAACCGATCAACAAATTAGGAATTTTTAAGTTTTTGAAAAAAGCGGAAATGGATCAAAAATATGAGGAAACGGACCTAATATTTGAGGACACCGATCAACAAATTGAGATTTTAAAAATTTTTGAAAAAATCGGAAACGGATAAAAAAACTGAGGAAACGGACCTAGAAATATGAGATAGTTGATCAAAAAAAGAGGAAACAATTCAACTAAAAATATTGGGAAACGGATACAAAATATTCGGAAATCCCTCAACAATTCTGAACTTTTGAGGGATTTCCTCGAACTTAAAAAAAAAAAACGGAAATTCCTCAAAAATAATTTTTGATCTGTTTCCTTATTGAGGCGTTTCCATGTCACCATATTCTACAAATACAATTCAATATTTTTCAATTTTTCATTTCTTCCATTTACATTTAGGCAAAAATCGGTAATGTTTTATATTTTAAGTTCAGAGCACTTTTTGGTTATTTTCTCTTAGATGTTTTAGGCAAAGGAAGTGATTCGTTGTCACAAACTCAAATTTTCTAATTCCTATATCTTTGCAACCAGAATGTCTAAACCTTTAATAATTTAAACTAGGTTTTTTGACCTAACAGAATACATAGTTTGAGTATAGTATGCCATTGAGTTGTATTGATAATGCGATTAGAAAATCATGAGTTTGTGGCAAAGACTTAATTCCTTACTGTTAAATTTTCGTGAGATCGTCCATATTTTGTATCCCAATGACACATGGAAATGCAATGCAAAAGAAAAATAATTGTATCTGATATCTGTTTCAAATATTTTTTCAATTCAACATCTGTTATAAATAATAACTAACCAAAATGTACATTTATTCCTGAGACAGTTGCAATTTTAAAAAAATGTCCAAAATTGTGCACATATATAATATTTGAAGAACCTAGTATTCTCTGCAAGATTTTAAAAAATGATTTATGGATTTTTCTTTAATTATTAGTCCACGTATGAACCAAAACAGTAGTCCAAACGAACGTTAGTCCATTTAATCATCCGTCCAAATGATATGACACCCTTCTATAGGGGATGTATGAGAAAGTCGGCCCGGCGCCTAAGACTAGGTTCCCGACTCTAAGATTCTACTCGGGCAGTGTACCCTGATATCCTGAAATACAATGATATCCTGGAATACACTGATATCCTGGAATATCCTGGTGTCCTGGAATACCCTGGTATTCTGGAATTACCTGATATATCAAAATACCCTGATATTATGAAATACCCTGATATCCTGGAATTACCTTATATAGTGGAATAACCTGATATCCTGGAATACCCTGATATCCTGGAATACCCTGATATCCTGGAATTACCTGATATACTGGAATACCTGGATATCCTACAATACCCTGATATCCTAGAACACCCTGGTATCCTGGAATACCCAGGTATAATGTTAATCTTAAAGTTGACATAATAACCAAATATATACATCTAAATTACAACACAATATATACACCAAACATTTATTACAATATTCAACTAAAGAAAATGATGCTAATCCAATGGAGGTAAAAACCACATAATTGAAGAGCTCATGGGGAACTGTTTAGCTCACCGATCCACAGGTACTAGGCTTTGCGTCTATAACAGTATTGGAATAATGTCCCTTTGGCTATCTACACAGGTGACATGGAAACGCCTTAACACGGAATTGGATCAAAAATACGTGAAAACCCCTCAAAAGTAGGTTTTTTTGAGATGTTTCCATGATTTCTTCAAATTTTTCAGAAATCCCTCTAAATTCAAATTTTGAGGAGTTTCCTCTTTTTTTTGATCGATTTCCCAGAATTGTATAACTGTTTCCCCTATATTTTTATCAATTTTTATTTCAAATATTTTTGAGGGATTTCCCAATATTTTTGAGGGGATTCCCAATATTTTTGGTCCGTTTCCTCATATTTTAAATTTGTTTCCGCTTTATTCAAAAACTTGAAAAATTTCGTTTTGTTGATCGGTTTCCTCAAATTTTAGGTCCGTTTCCTCATATTTTTGATATGTTTCCGCTTTTTTCAAAAATTTTAAAAATCTCATTTTGTTGATTGGTTTCCCCAAATTTTAAGTCCAATTCCTCATATTTTTGATCCGTTTCTGCTTTTTCAAAACTTTAAAAATCTCAATTTGTTGATCAGTTTCCTCAAATTTTAGGTCCGTTTCCTCATATTTTTGATCCGCTTCCGCTTTTTTCAAAACTTTAAAAATCTCAATTTGTTGAATGGTTTACTTAAATTTTAGTTTCCTATCCTAATATTTTTGATTTGTTTCTGCTTTTTTCAAAAACTTTATAAATCTCAATTTGTTGATTGGTTTCCTCAAATTTTTGATCCGTTTCCTCATATTTTTGATCCGTTTCCGCATTTTTCAAAAACTAATAGATAGATAAACAAGGAAACGTCATTAAAATGCCAGAAATTTGCAAAAACTTAATGCTTTGAAATTATTGAACTGCATTCATTTAGACATAATAACAGTTTTCACAATACCCTGGCTAAATGCTCAGATTTATGTTTATCATTAAATTATTTTCAAAATTCACTTTGATTGTCTTATTGGTTAATTTGGTTAAAGGTTTAAATGGTTAACTTTTAGAGAGTATGAACAATTCCAATATATAGTTTATTTGGTATCTATTTAATAAACAGATATTTATATCGAAGAGTAGATCTGTTCAAGTTGAAGGGTAGAGACGGACTCCCTCCTAGATTCTCGTTTTCTTGTTCGGAGATTTTCTTCTTTATCTTCGAGCATTTCTTGGATTTGTCCACTCAGATTCCTGCTTCTACAAACTGAACAAAATAGTAAACTGGCAAAATGGTCAACTGGCAAAAAAGTCAACTGCAAGATAAAGGTCAATTCATGCACCTTAAAAAATGGTTGCATATGTATATTTATTAATTTACATCTCTTACAAATACATAGCAATTTGGGGAATTTCTCAACTACTTAAACATTAACTGAGTTTCCCACATACTTTGACAATTGTGAAATTCCCCATATACCCAGACTTTGTCACATTTGGGGACTTCCCCAAATGATTAGCAATTTAGAAAATTCAGAAAATATCCAGACTTTTGGGGAATTTCAGAAATTCTTGAGAGAATCTGAGGGCTTGTGTTTTTTTTTCCATCTATGGTAATTTTCTCAAATGCCAAGAAATTAGGAAAATTACCAAAACACCAAGAAATTTGCAGAATTTCCAAAAACCCCAAACATCCGAGCAAATTCCTTTGAGATTCTGATGGTGGTTTATTTTCACTCTACCCAAGTAACAATTTCGCGGAAAATCTGCGGAAATTCCCTGGAATCTTTCCCAGGAATCCTCGGAAATTCTAAGAAATCTTTCATGGGAATATCCGGAGAATATATTGACAGGTATTCCGGAGAATTTCCCGTAACTCATTCCGAAGAATTTGATTCAGGAATTTCTCAGGAATTAGTTTTGGGATTTTCTCCGGAATTGGTTACAAGATGTTCCCCGGAATTGGACTCTTTTGTTTTTTGGGGAACTCATTCTTAGGAAATTCTGGAGAAATTCCTAAATCAAGTTCTTCGGAATGGGTTACAAGAAATTTCCTGGAATACCTGATGACATTTTCACTGGATTTTCTCCAGAAAATGTTAAGAGAAATTTCAGTGAAAAAATTCCCTGGAAGTTGTTACATGAATTTCCTTGGATTGAGAAATTCCTCTGAATAGGTCACTAAAATTTCTCCGGAACTGGTGTCAGGAGTCTCCCCGAAATTTAATTTGGGAATTTTTTTGGAATTAATTAGAGATTTTCTCAGGAATCAGACAAGAAAATTATTTCAGAACAGGTCTTAGGAATTTCTTTGGAAATGGTCCCAGGAATTTCTTTGAAATTGGACTCTGGAATTTTTAAGGAATTGGACTCAGGAAATTCTCCAGAATTGAATTTAGAAGTTTCTTCGGAACCAGAGTCAGGAAATTCTCCAGAATTTTACTTAGGAATTTCTCCGGAACCAGTGTCAGGAATTTATTTGGAATTGGTCTCAGGAAATTCTCCAGAATTGGTATTAGGAATTTCTCCGGAACATGTTGGATTCAGATTCATTTTATCCTGTGTGAAAAAAAACGAAATGGATCCTAAGCCACCCAGGATCAGATCAGCATTAATATTAAATGGATTATAAGCACTGTACGTAAGAAACACACCTTTCAAAATCCGTGCGACGGTCAGAACAGTAGAGATGGAAGCTTTCCCTCTTTATCCTTAGTAGGACATTCCAGCCCACACCTCCTGAATAGCGATCCTTCGCATGACCATTCTGGTAGTCTTTGACGGATTATCTCCTTTCTCCTTCATCAGTGTTTTGACCTAAATTATGAAAGCGTCAACATAAAAATATTTATTTATTTCTGCGGAAAAAAAAACCTAAGACTTAAAATTTCTTACCCAAAAATCTATTCAGTCTCCATAACTACTACGAGGGCAAAAGATAAAGATATTTTTACGTAATACATTTAAAGTCGATAAATCTTAATTAAGAATTTAAGAAATATCAATCAAATTGATCTTTAATAAATTCTAAAAATAATAAAAGCCAGAAAAGCGGTACTTTTAAGCATGGCTACAAGAAGCTAAAATATAGTAGATAAAAGATGACCTTCGTGTCATGTCTGGTTTACAACAGTACCCCTTAACCCTGAAAAGACTGAATGGTTTGATTTTTTTTGCCCAAAATTTTCTTCATAAATAACAAAATTTTAATGTGATGAAGTCAAAAATGCATGTAAACAAAAACCTACAGGGAGTGGGAGTGTCAAAGGCCCCCCCCCCCAGTCCGTTGAGGATTTACTGATGTCTGTAAAGAAAAAATGCAAAATGCACCTAAAAAAAACAAAGCATAACTCAATATATTGTTGGGACAAATTAGGATATTTCATTCATCCTGATCAGACAAAAGTTTGTACGGCGCCACTGTAAATCGTACATGACATTCCAAAATTTAATATCAAAGCAAAACTTAAACCACGAAAGGGATTAAGTATCTAATCTCTTCAAAATCATTTATAAAATTAACCAAATAATTTGTGGAATAGAAATTTGATTCTGAAATATTTTCTAACAAGAATAAGGAAATTTTAACTCTCAAATTCCTTGAATAATATTTATTTTAATTTTAAAAAGTTTTAAAATTCTTTCAACTAAAGAGATCTTCACATACTAAGGCATTCTAATTTCATTATTGGTAAAAATGAGTCTTACCCATTTGGCCTTGAACTCCAGCTCTCCAAGCTGCTCATTTAACCTCTTCAGTTCTTCAAGCAAGGTCATCTTGGCCAAATCCTTGTCAAAATCCTTGTAAAAAAAATTATACAAATATGTAGGTAGTCAGGAAAGGGGGATCACTAACGTTTCGTATAGTACATTTTCGTATAGTAATATTTTGTCTAGTACACTTTGTCTAGGTAACATTTGGTATAGGTAACATTTTGTATTGGTAACATTTTGTATAGGTAACATTTTGTATAGATAACATTTGGTATTGGTAACAATTTGTTTAGGTAACATCCATAGTAATTTTTCGTGTAAAAGTAAAAATTAAAGAACGTCAACAAATTTTTGTAAGAAAACCATGAATATTTCACTAAGAAAACTGCGAACCATTTAAAGAAAATCCGCAAAATTACAAAAACCTCGACCATGTCTCTGATAAGACTTACTAAGTCTCCTCGTGGAAAGGATGCAATAATCGATAACAACTATCATAAATATACCTTTAATAGTACTGGAAAAAATGTTAACTATTGGACCTGTGCAAACAGAAGTTATAAGGCAAGGATTTCCACCCGGAAATCAACAGGGAACCTTGTAGGACAATCAATTCCTCTGCATGATCATGGTAATCAGCTCCTGATCAAGAAGACTAATGAGCATGAGGTCGCTGTCCTTGAAAAAGAATATCTGCAGCAGGTGGCTCATGAACTTCAAAAATCAGATAATTTATTAAACTGTAAAAAAAAGAACATGTACATTAAATATATTTACAAAAAAAGCTGATATTTGGTGATTAATTTTTCATCTTTATTTTTACATTTATACGAAAAATTACCCTAAGTGTTACCTATACAAAATATTACCCATACCAAATATTATCTATACCAAATGTTATCTTGACGAAATGTAACCTATACGAAATGTTACCTATACAAAGTGTACTATACGAAATGTTACCTAGACCAAATGTTACTATACGAAAATGTACTATACAAAATGTTACTGATCCGGAAAGGGTCGTGAATAATTGAAAAAAGACCAGGGACATTCGAATATCCTTAATTAATATTAATTTACAATTTTTTCTGGGAATAATTCAAAGTTATTGGAGTACATCAGAGACCCCTAAAGCCAGAACAATGGAGATGTCTCGGGTTTCATTGAGATTACAAATTTTTATCACAAATTTCAAGGTTTTATCCTCAGACCCCTGGATTTCATTGGAGACCTGAAGTTTTTTTTGAAATCAAAGTTTTCATATAGAAACCAAATTTTTTATTAAATGCCCCAAGGTTTTTCAGGATAGATTTTTAATCAGGGGGCTGAGACGTCATGTGAGTGTGTCTGTATAACTTTTTTTGAGATCTAGATATTTATTATCTCCATATCGAGATTATATTAATTGTACAAAATTGTTCACATGTATTTAATACAACTATTTTACGATACTATTGTGTACATATATTCTTAAATTAAATAATAAAAAATCATATGGATACATTTTATCGTTTTTTCCTTTCATTAGAAATTTGGATTTAGGGATACTTGGATCCTGCAAAACATACAAATTGAAGAGTGCAAAAATGACAGTGCATAGAATAAATTACATATAATTAGTCGGTGACGAAGATTTTTTAAGAATCGTCTGCATATAATTTGAGCATTTAATGTGGAAAATCAGATTGAGCAAGCATTCTAAAGTTTTTATGTAACAATGGTATACTGGCAATGTATGCAATATGGAAGAAACTACGATTGTACTGACGAAGAACATTGAAAGTTCGACGTAAGTATGGCATTCCATTAGTTAAACTTTGTCGTCTTGATGCTAATTAGCCGACGTAATTATGGAAAACAAAAACAAGGAGTGTTAAATGTGAAAAAGCTTGTTGGAGAAGCATTTAGTTTCAAATGGAACAAATCACCACCATCAGAAGTAATTTCTTTAACCAAAGAGTCATTGATGATCGGAACCAGTTACCCACCACAATTAGAGAGTCCCAAAATATCAAGATATTTAAAAGAAATCTAGATCAATATCTATCTTTTTCTGAGATGAACTGATCCAGAGAATATGACAAGATCTCCAGAAGAAGATTATTTGATCACTCAGGATTTATAGTTCGAAATTCAAATTGGGTTGCTCAGACAGAGATTAGAATGTCTTAGTAAACTTAAGGCTACAAATATACTGAATAATAAAATGCTCGACAAGACCATTTTCCCTTGAAAGCTTCTAAAAACTAATTTTAAAAAGCTAAGTAGTATGCACAATTTAAAGGAAAAGTATGGTTATTTACCGTTTACAGGGGAGTATTTCCGTTACTGATTTCATACTTCCGAAAATAAAAAAATAAGACAAAAAAATGCTTTAGTAACGTTCAAGATAATTAAGTATTAACGATATTCTCTAAATATCAATTCAATTCAATTTTAATAAATTCTTAAATTTCGAAGTCTTCTCAATGTTACCTTCCCCCCGACCCCCCCCCCCAAAAAAAATTGTCTAAACCTCCGAGAAGATTAAATTACCAAGATAAAAGCTTCCATTATACCTGGTGTCTCACTTTCCGACCCTTTCAGCTCTTTTCTGACACACTTCTGAGCTTCATCCCAGCTCTGCAGGTCAACTAAATGTTTATTGAGAATCATGCCAGGTCGAGTATTATTTCTCATTTTGGAATAATTTTCATTAAGAAATGATGCCACCCTGTTAATTCAAATAAGAATAATATACTCATGCTTAAAGCGAGTGACCAGCTACGTAAGGTAGCTTAACTGAGTATGCAGTGTTGTGGAAAACTTCTAAATTCATTTGAAACATATAAAACTTTTAAAGATCTGTAAATCCTGAGTTTGAGTGCAAATTCAACGTTCAAAACTACTACTTGTTGTTTAGGAACAGGTTGAGAACATAAAGATTAATATTTTCTACGAAAGTAAGTAATCTTGTTCAATTATAAGTTTCTATTTTCTCATTATTAACAAAGATTTTCTGCAGATTTTCTGGAATATTATTGAAAATACGACATTTAAAGAAATCTGAATAAATTCAAAGAAAATAAGAAATTCAAAATAATGATAAAATAAAATAATTGATTTTAGCATTGATTTAATGACAAATTTTTTTTGAAAAATATGTTCCTAACCATCTAATTAGATTTCTGTATAATTTTTACTTCATTTTTGATTGTCGTTATTTTATAATAATGATATCTCTGGTCCAAAATAGGAAAGTTTCAAAAGCAAATTGAGTGGAAATAACGATGTTCATTGAATTAAAAAAAATGGTCAAGGCCTCTTACCTTTGTTGAGGATCTTCACAGCAAGATAATCCCATGTAGGGGTCGGGGACACTTTATTCTTGGCGAATTTTGTGGCAAGATTGCGAGGAGGCCAGTGAACCTTCTTCTTCTAGGCAAGAAATTATGGTTTAAACAGGACAATTAAGCAATATAAAATTCAAATTTTAGACAGTAAGCATGGGAGGATGAAGGTAGGGTGCCCCTGAAAAAAATTCCCAGATTTGCGATTCATTTTTTTTGGAAGCATTAGGGTATAACTAGCTCAAATACATAATTTTAACATTTTAAAATAATTTTCCTGAATGGGCCAGCCATTTTACTGTCTCCACCCCCCATTTTCAGTCTTTTTGACCATTTTCTGCTAAATTGGGTTAACTCATTGTCAATTTTTGAGAGAATTTTGACGAGTAATTTTTTAGGGCACCCTAGAGGAAGGAGAAGTGTCAGTGATAGTTCACAAAAAAATTAGTTCCTCCGCCCCCTCAAATTTAGCTATGTTTGCTAAAATTGCTCAAACTTTTTGTTAGTTGAATTAAAAAAAGTATTAAAACGGATGGAAAATATTGTTGGTTATTTAAACAATTTCCCTCTATACCCAGATCGTAAGCATTTCCTACTTCCAGTAAAAAGTTACTTAAATTAACACTTCAGTCCCTTTAACGACCCTCCATTCAAAGAGAGGCATTCCTGATTCGCAATTGAACTCTTAATTCATTGATCTGATCATTAATGCAGAAGAGAACATTGTTTTCTATTAGTTAATTCTGTTCCATTCTGTTCATGCTGGAAAACAACAAAATTTATGTTTAAAATAAACAAAAACAAGATTTTTAATTAGTTTTGAATAGAAAAAGCTTTTAAGGATACCTTTGTGTCAATGTAATTTTGGTTTAAAAGTGACAGAAGAGCCTATGTGCAACAAATTTACATCCCCC